>NC_134483.1:242218697-242233697 GCF_040206685.1 Ascaphus truei
ACTGCTTCGTTGTCCCGCGCGCCCCTCCGATGTCCCGCTGCTCCGTTGTCCCGCGCGCCCCTCCGATGTCCCACTGCTTCGTTGTCCCGCGCGGCCCTGCGATGTCCCGCTGCTCCGTTGTATCGCGCGCCCCTCCTATGTCCCGCTGCTCCGTTGTCCCGCGCTGCCCTCCGATGTCCTGCTGCTCCATTTCTTGAGTGTGTGTGTGTGACTGACTGACTGATTGACTGACTGAGTGTGTGTGTGTGTGTGTGTGTGTGTGTGTGTGTGTGTGTGTGTGTGTGTGTGTGTGTGTGTGTGTGTGTGTGTGTGTGTGTGTGTGTGTGTGTGTGTGTGACTGACTGTGTGTGTGACTCTGTGACTGAGTGTGTCTGACTGAGTGTGTGTGTGTTTGTGTGTGTGTATGACTGACTGTGTGTGTGTGTCTGACTGACTGACTGAGTGTGTGTGTGTGTGTGTGTGTGTGTGTGTGTGTGTGTGTTTGTGTGACTGACTGAGTGTGTGTGTGTGTGTGTGTGTGTGTGTGTGTGTGTGTGTGTGTGTGTGTGTGTGTGTGTGTGTGTGTGTGTGTGTGTGTGTGTGTGTGTGTGTGTGTGTGTGTGTGTGTGTGTGTGTGTGTGTGTGTGTGACTGAGTGTGTGTGTATGACTGACTGTGTGTGTGTCTGACTGACTGACTGAGTGTGTGTGTGTGTGTGTGTGTGTGTGTGTGTGTGTGTGTGTGTGTGTGTGTGTGTGTGTGTGTGTGTGTGTGTGTGTGTGTGTGTGTGTGTGTGTGTGTGTGTGTGTGACTGACTGTGTGTGTGACTCTGTGACTGAGTGTGTCTGACTGAGGGAGTGTGTGTGTGTGTGTGTTTGTGTGTGTGTATGACTGACTGTGTGTGTGTCTGACTGACTGAGTGTGTGTGTGTGTGTGTGTGTGTGTGTGTGTGTGCGTGCGTGCGTGCGTGCGTGTGTGTGTGCGTGCGTGTGTGTGTGTGTGTGTGTGTGACTCTGTGACTGAGTGTGTGTGTGTGTGGTTGTGTGTAAAAAAAAAAATGTTAACGTCAGAACATGGTTTGAACAGCCAATCAGGTAGCTGTTAACCATTTTGAGGCTAAATGTGATGTCACAAGCACTATTTATGCAGAATCTCCATGCAAATGTCACAGGCGGCTTATTTTTTCTATCAGCCAGCGTACGGGAAGTTTCAGTGTGCTAGCAGAGGGAAAAAAACATTGAACGCACGATAAGCCAGTTTTGGGCACGTCCAATAGAAAATGAGCTGAGGGCCTTAGTGAATCGCGCCGTCTGCTTCATTTTTTATCGGACGTGATAATTTTTTTCAGGCCGGCGCGAAAGCACGGAGTTTAGTGCATAGCCCCCTATATTATGATTCCCATAGCATCACTACCAATTACTCAAAATAATGTGGTGGTGCGGTATATACAGTACAATTGATATAGCCCTGCTAAGGTGTACGCTCCACTATCTGAATGCACATGTGGTATATAATCAGTTGCAGCAACAGCAGAGGTAGGTATAGTAACGTGTGCGGTTTATAACCGCATGCACACTATGGGGGCTATGCACTAAGCTCCGTTAAGTCACTTTTAGACCGCAAAGTGCTCTTAGAACGTGCTTTTGCGCTCAACCCGATGCACTAAGCAACACAAACAGGCACTTTGCGATCTAAAAATGACTTTTTTCAAGAATTTTTTCTAAGTCCAACTTTGCTCGTTCGCAACTTTGTTTGCGTTAAATTCTGCCCTTAAGCGGGATGCCCTAAGCAACGCAACCTTAGCGTACACGAAAGTTGCGTTGATCAGAACACGCCAGGTCAGAGTAGACGTCTTTAAAAGCCTGTCACATGGTACTAGAGCCAATCAGAGTTGGGATGTATTTCCCACGCTCTGATTGGCTACCGTACCATGTGAGGACGGCCATGTTTCTTTTAATGACGTCATCTTAAAGGCAATTGAAGCAAAGCCATTCTGATTGGCTGTGCTTTCATTGCCTTTAAATGACGTCATCATTTTTCTTTTTGCTCGGCCAAATCACATGTTTTTCACTGCCCAATCAGGACCGTGTGAAACATTTGACCAAAATGTGACGTCATAGGCCTATAAAAGCCTATGTCGCCTCATTTTGAAGCTAGTCGCCGAGGAGGGAACATCTCCCCTCCTGAGAAGAAGGGCGTGGCGTAAGAAGATGGAAGAAGACGGAAGAAGACCCCAGAAGACCCCAAAATACCCCAAAGAAGAAAGAAGACACAGACGTGGATTTGTTATGGGTTTTTATTATTATAAATATTTTTTATTATTTGTGTGTGTGTGTGACTCTGTGACTGTGTGTGTGTGACTCTGTGACTGAGTGTGTGTGTGACTCTGTGACTGAGTGTGTGTGTACAGACACACACCCACCTTCACCGTCACCTGCCCACCCACCATCTCCCATATTCCCACATGCCCCTCCGATGCTTCCACATGCCCCTGAAATGTCCCCCCACATGCCTGATCCACCCCCCCCACATGCCTCTGATGCCCCCCCTCATGCCTCCAATGTCCCGCGCGGCCCTCCGATGTCCCGCTGCTCCATTTCTTGAGTGTGTGTGTGTGACTGAGTGTGTGTGTGTGACCAAGTGTGTGACTGAGTGTGTCTGTGTCTCTGACTTTGTGTGTGTGTGACTGACTGTGTGTGTGTGTGTGTGTGTGCCTCTGTGACTGAGTGTGTGACCCTGTGACTGAGTGACTGACTGAGTGTGTGTGTGACTCTGTGACTGACTGAGTGTGTGTGTGACTCTGTGACTGAGTGTGTGTGTGTGTGTGTGTGTGTGTGTGTGTGTGTGTGTGTGTGTGTGTGTGTGTGTGTGTGTGTGTGTGTGTGTGTGTGTGTGTGTGTGTGTGTGTGTGTGTGTGTGTGTGTGTGTGTGACTCTGTGACTCTGTGACTGAGTGTGTGACTCTGTGACTCTGTGACTCACTCTGTGACTGAGTGTGTGTGTGTGTGTGTGTGTGTGTGTGTGACTGTGTGTGTGTGTGTGTGTGTGTGTGTGTGTGTGTGTGTGTTTGTGTGTGTGTGTGTGTGCGTGTATGTGACTCTGTGACTGAGTGTGTGTGTGTGTGTGTGTGTGACTCTGTGACTGAGTGTGTGACTCTGTGACTGAGTGTGTGTGTGTGTGTGTGTGTGTGCCTCTGTGACTGAGTGTGTGTGTGTGACTGTGTGACTGAGTGTGTGTGTGACTCTGTGACTGAGTGTGTGTGTGACTCTGTGTGTGTGACTCTGTGACTGAGTGTGTGACTCTGTGACTCTGTGACTGAGTGTGTGTGTGTGACTCTGTGACTGAGTGTGTGTGTGACTCTGTGACTGAGTGTGTGTGTGTGTGTGACTCTGTGATTGAGTGTGTGACTCTGTGACTGAGTGTGTGTGTGACTCTGTGACTGAGTGTGTGTGTGACTCTGTGACTGAGTGTGTGTGTACAGACACCCACCCACAGCCGCCTGCCCACCCACCTTCACCGTATCCCATACTCCCACATGCCCCTCAAATGTCCCCCACATGCCTCTGAATCCCCCTCGTGCCTCCGATGTCCCGCGCGCCCCTCCGATGTCCCGCTGTTCCGTTGTCCCGCGCGCCCCTCCGATGTCCCGCTGCTCCATTGTCCCGCGCGCCCCTCCGATGTCCCGCTGCTCCGTTGTCCCGCGCGCCCCTCTGATGTCCCGCTGTTCCGTTGTCCCGCGCGCCCCTCTGATGTCCCGCTGTTCCGTTGTCCCGCGCGCCCCTCTGATGTCCCGCTGCTCCGTTGTCCCGCGCGCCCCTCTGATGTCCCGCTGTTCCGTTGTCCCGCGCGCCCCTCTGATGTCCCGCTGTTCCGTTGTCCCGCGCGCCCCTCTGATGTCCCGCTGCTCCGTTGTCCCGCGCGCCCCTCTGATGTCCCGCTGCTCCGTTGTCCCGCGCGCCCCTCCTATGTCCCGCTGCTCCATTGTCCCGCGCGCCCCTCCGATGTCCCGCTGCTCCATTTCTTGTGTGTGTGTGTGTGACTGACTGACTGTGTGTGTGTGTGTGTGTGTGTGTTTGTGTGTGTGTGTGTGTGTGTGACTCTGTGACTGAGTGTGTGACTCTGTGACTGAGTGTGTGTGTGTGTGTGTGCCTCTGTGACTGAGTGTGTGTGTGACTCTGTGTGTGTGACTCTGTGACTGAGTGTGTGTGTGACTCTGTGACTGAGTGTGTGTGTGACTCTGTGACTGAGTGTGTGTGTACAGACACCCACCCACAGCCGCCTGCCCACCCACCTTCACCGTATCCCATACTCCCACATGCCCCTCAAATGTTCCCCACATGCCTCTGAATCCACCCCTCGTGCCTCTGTTGTCCCGCTGCTCCGTTGTCCCGCGCGCCCCTCCGATGTCCCACTGCTTCGTTGTCCCACGCGCCCCTCCGATGTCCCGCTGCTCCGTTGTCCCGCGCGGCCCTCCAATGTCTTGCTGCTCCATTTCTTGAGTGTGTGTGTGTGACTGACTGACTGTGTGTGTGACTGACTGAGTGTGTGTGACTGACTGAGTGTGTGTGTGACTGTGACTGAGTGTGTGTGTGTGACTCTGTGACTGAGTGTGTGACTGAGTGTGTGTGTGTGTGTGTGTGTGTGTGTGACTCTGTGACTGAGTGTGTGACTCTGTGACTGAGTGTGTGTGTGTGTGACTCTGTGACTGAGTGTGTGTGTGACTCTGTGACTGAGTGTGTGACTCTGTGACTCTGTGACTGAGTGTGTGTGTGTGCCTCTGTGACTGAGTGTGTGTGTGACTCTGTGACTGAGTGTGTGACCCTGTGACTGAGTGACTGACTGAGTGTGTGTGTGACTGTTGTCCCGTGCGCCCC
The DNA here is from genome assembly GCF_040206685.1 of Ascaphus truei. Lineage (NCBI taxonomy): Eukaryota > Metazoa > Chordata > Amphibia > Anura > Ascaphidae > Ascaphus > Ascaphus truei. Next base: position 242,223,549 of record NC_134483.1, read on the forward strand.
TCTGATGTCCCACTGCTTCGTTGTTCCGCGCGCCACTCCGATGTCCCGCTGCTCCGTTGTCCCGCGCGGCCCTGCGATGTTCCGCTGCTCCATTTCTTGAGTGTGTGTGTGTGACTGACTGTGTGTGTGTGTGTGTGTTTGTGACTCTGTGACTGAGTGTGTGACTCTGTGACTGAGTGTGTGTGTGTGTGTGTGTGTGTGTGTGTGTGTGTGTGTGTGTGTGTGTGTGTGTGTGTGTGTGTGTGCCTCTGTGACTGAGTGTGTGTGTGACTCTGTGACTGAGTGTGTGTGTGACTCTGTGACTGAGTGTGTGTGTGACTCTGTGACTGAGTGTGTGTGTGTGACTCTGTGTGTGTGACTCTGTGACTGAGTGTGTGACTCTGTGACTGTGACTGAGTGTGTGTGTGTGACTCTGTGACTGAGTGTGTGTGTGACTCTGTGTGTGTGCCTCTGTGACTGAGTGTGTGTGTGACTCTGTGTGTGTGACTCTGTGACTGAGTGTGTGTGTGTGTGTGTGTGACTCTGTGACTGAGTGTGTGTGTGACTCTGTGACTGAGTGTGTGTGTGTGACTCTGTGACTGAGTGTGTGTGTACAGACACCCACCCACAGCCGCCTGCCCACCCACCTTCACCGTATCCCATACTCCCACATGCCCCTCAAATGTCCCCCACATGCCTCTGAATCCCCCCCTCGTGCCTCTGATGTCCCGCTGCTTCGTTGTCCCGCGCGCCCCTCCGATGTCCCGCTGTTCCGATGTCCCGCGCGCCCCTCCGATGTCCCGCTGTTCCGTTGTCCCGCGCGCCCCTCCGATGTCCCGCTGCTCCGTTGTCCCGCGCGCCCCTCCGATGTCCCGCTGTTCCGTTGTCCCGCGAGCCCCTCCTATGTCCCGCTGCTCCATTGTCCCGCGCGCCCCTCCGATGTCCCGCTGCTCCATTTCTTGTGTGTGTGTGTGTGTGACTGACTGACTGTGTGTGTGTGTGTGTGTGTGTGTGTGACTCTGTGACTGAGTGTGTGACTCTGTGACTGAGTGTGTGTGTGTGTGTGCCTCTGTGACTGAGTGTGTGTGTGACTCTGTGTGTGTGACTCTTTGACTGAGTGTGTGTTTGACTCTGTGACTGAGTGTGTGTGTGACTCTGTGACTGAGTGTGTGTGTACAGACACCCACCCACAGCCGCCTGCCCACCCACCTTCACCGTATCCCATACTCCCACATGCCCCTCAAATGTCCCCCACATGCCTCTGAATCCCCCCCTCGTGCCTCCGATGTCCCGTTGCTCCGTTGTCCCGCGCGCCCCTCCGATGTCCCGCTGCTTCGTTGTCCCGCGCGCCCCTCCGATGTCCCACTGCTTCGTTGTCCCGCGTGCCCCTCCGATGTCCCACTGCTTCGTTGTCCCGCGCGCCCCTCCGATGTCCCGCTGCTCCGTTGTCCCGCGCGGCCCTCCAATGTCCTGCTGCTCCATTTCTTGAGTGTGTGTGTGTGACTGACTGACTGTGTGTGTGACTGACTGAGTGTGTGTGACTGACTGAGTGTGTGTGACTGACTGAGTGTGTGTGTGACTGTGACTGAGTGTGTGTGTGTGACTCTGTGACTGAGTGTGTGTGTGTGTGACTCTGTGACTGAGTGTGTGACTGAGTGTGTGACTGAGTGTGTGTGTGTGTGTGTGTGTGTGTGTGTGTGTGTGTGTGTGTGTGTGTGTGTGTGTGTGTGTGTGTGTGTGTGTGTGTGTGTGTGTGTGTGTGTGTGTGTGTGTGTGTGTGTGTGTGTGTGTGTGTGTGTGACTCTGTGACTGAGTGTGTGACTCTGTGACTGAGTGTGTGTGTGTGTGACTCTGTGACTGAGTGTGTGACTCTGTGACTCTGTGACTGAGTGTGTGTGTGTGTGCCTCTGTGACTGAGTGTGTGTGTGACTCTGTGACTGAGTGTGTGACCCTGTGACTGAGTGACTGACTGAGTGTGTGTGTGACTGTTGTCCCGCGCGCCCCTCTGATGTCCCACTGCTTCGTTGTCCCGCGCGCCCCTCTGATGTCCCGCTGCTCCGTTGTCCCGCGCGCCCCTCCACTGTCCCACTGCTTCGTTGTCCCGTGCGCCTCTCTGATGTCCCACTGCTTCGTTGTCCCGCGCGCCCCTCCGATGTCCCGCTGCTCCGTTGTCCCGCGCGGCCCTGCGATGTTCCGCTGCTCCGTTGTCCCGCGCTGCCCTCCGATGTCCTGCTGCTCCATTTCTTGAGTGTGTATGTGTGACTGACTGACTGTGTGTGTGTGTGTGTGTGTGTGTGTGTGTGTGTGTGTGTGTGTGTGTGTGTGTGTGTGTGTGTGTGTGTGTGACTGAGTGTGTGTGTGTGTGACTGACTGTGTGTGTGTCTGACTGACTGACTGACTGACTGTGTGTGTGTGTGTGTGTGTGTGTGTGTGTGTGCGTGCGTGTGTGTGTGTGTGTGACTGACTGTGTGTGTGACTGACTGTGTGTGTGACTCTGTGACTGAGTGTGTCTGACTGAGCGGGTGTGTGTGTGTGTGTGTGTGTGTGTGTGTGTTTGTGTGTGTGTATGACTGACTGTGTGTGTGTCTGACTGACTGAGTGTGTGTGTGTGTGTGTGTGTGTGTGTGTGTGTGTGTGTGTGTGTTTGTGTTACTGACCAAGTGTGTGTGGGTGTGTGTCTGTGTGTGTGTCTGTGTGTGTGTGTGTGTGTGTGTGTGTGACTCTGTGACTGAGTGTGTGACCCTGTGACTGAGTGACTCTGACTGAGTGTGTGTGTGTGTGTGTGTGTGTGTGTGTGTGTGTGTGTGTGTGTGTGTGTGTGTGTGTGTGTGTGTGTGTGTGTGTGTGTGTGTGTGTGTGTGTGTGTGTGTGTGTGTGTGTGTGTGTGTGTGTGTGTGTGACTCTGTGACTGTGTGTGTGTGTGTGGTTGTGTGTAAAAAAATAAAATGTTAACGTCAGAACATGGTTTGAACAGCCAATCAGGTAGCTGTTAACCATTTTGAGGCTAAATGTGATGTCACAAGCACTATTTATGCAGAATCTCCATGCAAATGTCACAGGCGGCTTATTTTTTCTATCAGCCAGTGTACGGGAAGTTTCAGTGTGCTAGCAGAGGGAAAAAAACATTGAACGCACGATAAGCCAGTTTTGGGCACGTCCAATAGAAAATGAGCTGAGGGCCTTAGTGAATCGCGCCGTCTGCTTCATTTTTTATCGGACGTGATAATTTTTTTCAGGCCGGCGCGAAAGCACGGAGTTTAGTGCATAGCCCCCTATATTATGATTCCCATAGCATCACTACCAATTACTCAAAATAATGTGGTGGTGCGGTATATACAGTACAATTGATATAGCCCTGCTAAGGTGTACACTCCACTATCTGAATGCACATGTGGTATATAATCAGTTGCAGCAACAGCAGAGGTAGGTATAGTAACGTGTGCGGTTTATAACCGCATGCACACTATGGGGGCTATGCACTAAGCTCCGTTAAGTCACTTTTAGACCGCAAAGTGCTCTTAGAACGTGCTTTTGCGCTCAACCCGATGCACTAAGCAACGCAAACAGGCACTTTGCGATCTAAAAATGACTTTTTTCAAGAATTTTTTCTAAGTCCAACTTTGCTCGTTCGCAACTTTGTTTGCGTTAAATTCTGCCCTTAAGCGGGATGCCCTAAGCAACGCAACCTTAGCGTACACGAAAGTTGCGTTGATCAGAACACGCCGGGTCAGAGTAGACGTCTTTAAAAGCCTGTCACATGGTACTAGAGCCAATCAGAGTTGGGATGTATTTCCCACGCTCTGATTGGCTACCGTACCATGTGAGGCCGGCCATGTTTCTTTTAATGACGTCATCTTAAAGGCAATTGAAGCAAAGCCATTCTGATTGGCTGTGCTTTCATTGCCTTTAAATGACGTCATCATTTTTCTTTTTGCTCGGCCAAATCACATGTTTTTCACTGCCCAATCAGGACCGTGTGAAACATTTGACCAAAATGTGACGTCATAGGCCTATAAAAGCCTATGTCGCCTCATTTTGAAGCTAGTCGCCGAGGAGGGAACATCTCCCCTCCTGAGAAGAAGGGCGTGGCGTAAGAAGATGGAAGAAGACGGAAGAAGACCCCAGAAGACCCCAAAATACCCCAAAGAAGAAAGAAGACACAGACGTGGATTTGTTATGGGTTTTTATTATTATAAATATTTTTTATTATTTGTGTGTGTGTGTGACTCTGTGACTGTGTGTGTGTGACTCTGTGACTGAGTGTGTGTGTGACTCTGTGACTGAGTGTGTGTGTACAGACACACACCCACCTTCACCGTCACCTGCCCACCCACCATCTCCCATATTCCCACATGCCCCTCCGATGCTTCCACATGCCCCTGAAATGTCCCCCCACATGCCTGATCCACCCCCCCCCCCACATGCCTCTGATGCCCCCCCTCATGCCTCCAATGTCCCGCGCGGCCCTCCGATGTCCCGCTGCTCCATTTCTTGAGTGTGTGTGTGTGACTGAGTGTGTGTGTGTGACCAAGTGTGTGACTGAGTGTGTCTGTGTCTCTGACTGTGTGTGTGTGTGACTGACTGTGTGTGTGTGTGTGTGTGTGTGCCTCTGTGACTGAGTGTGTGACCCTGTGACTGAGTGACTGACTGAGTGTGTGTGTGACTCTGTGACTGACTGAGTGTGTGTGTGACTCTGTGACTGAGTGTGTGTGTGTGTGTGTGTGTGTGTGTGTGTGTGTGTGTGTGTGTGTGTGTGTGTGTGTGTGACTCTGTGACTCTGTGACTGAGTGTGTGACTCTGTGACTCTGTGACTGACTGTGACTGAGTGTGTGTGTGTGTGTGTGTGTGTGTGTGTGTGTGTGTGTGTGTGTGTGTGTGTGTGTGTGTGTGTGTGTGTGTGTGTGTGACTGTGTGTGTGTGTGTGTGTGTGTGTGTGTGTGTGTGTGTGTGTGTGTGTGTGTGTGTGTGTGTGTGTGTGTGTGTGTGTGTGTGTGTGTGTGTGTGTGTGTGTGTGTGTGTGTGTGTGTGTGCGTGTATGTGACTCTGTGACTGAGTGTGTGTGTGTGTGTGTGTGTGTGCCTCTGTGACTGAGTGTGTGTGTGTGACTCTGTGACTGAGTGTGTGTGTGACTCTGTGACTGAGTGTGTGTGTGACTCTGTGTGTGTGACTCTGTGACTGAGTGTGTGACTCTGTGACTGTGACTGAGTGTGTGTGTGACTCTGTGACTGAGTGTGTGACTCTGTGACTGAGTGTGTGTGTGACTCTGTGACTGAGTGTGTGTGTGACTCTGTGACTGAGTGTGTGTGTGTGACTCTGTGACTGAGTGTGTGTGTACAGACACCCACCCACAGCCGCCTGCCCACCCACCTTCACCGTATCCCATACTCCCACATGCCCCTCAAATGTCCCCCACATGCCTCTGAATCCCCCCCTCGTGCCTCTGATGTCCCGCTGCTTCGTTGTCCCGCGCGCCCCTCCAATGTCCCGCTGTTCCGTTGTCCCGCGCGCCCCTCCGATGTCCCACTGCTCCGTTGTCCCGCGCGCCCCTCCGATGTCCCGCTGCTCCGTTGTCCCGCGCACCCCTCCGATGTCCCGCTGCTCCATTTCTTGTGTGTGTGTGTGTGTGACTGACTGACTGTGTGTGTGTGTGTGTGTGTGTGACTCTGTGACTGAGTGTGTGACTCTGTGACTGAGTGTGTGTGTGTGTGTGCCTCTGTGACTGAGTGTGTGTGTGACTCTGTGTGTGTGACTCTTTGACTGAGTGTGTGTGTAACTCTGTGACTGAGTGTGTGTGTGACTCTGTGACTGAGTGTGTGTGTACAGACACCCACCCACAGCCGCCTGCCCACCCACCTTCACCGTATCCCATACTCCCACATGCCCCTCAAATGTTCCCCACATGCCTCTGAATCCCCCCTCGTGCCTTTGATGTCCCGCTGCTCCGTTGTCCCGCGCGCCCCTCCGATGTCCCGCTGCTCCGTTGTCCCACGCGCCCCTCTGATGTCCCACTGCTTCGTTGTCCCGCGTGCCCCTCCGATGTCCCACTGCTTCGTTGTCCCGCGCGCCCCTCCGATGTCCCGCTGCTCCGTTGTCCCGCGCGGCCCTCCAATGTCCTGCTGCTCCATTTCTTGAGTGTGTGTGTGTGACTGACTGACTGTGTGTGTGACTGACTGAGTGTGTGTGACTGACTGAGTGTGTGTGACTGACTGAGTGTGTGTGACTGACTGAGTGTGTGTGTGACTGTGACTGAGTGTGTGTGTGTGACTCTGACTGAGTGTGTGTGTGACTCTGTGACTGAGTGTGTGACTGAGTGTGTGTGTGTGTGTGTGTGTGTGTGTGTGTGTGTGTGTGTGTGTGTGTGTGTGTGTGTGTGTGTGTGTGTGTGTGTGTGTGTGTGTGTGTGTGTGTGTGTGTGTGTGTGTGTGTGACTCTGTGACTGAGTGTGTGACTCTGTGACTGAGTGTGTGTGTGTGTGACTCTGTGACTGAGTGTGTGTGACTCTGTGACTGAGTGTGTGACTCTGTGACTCTGTGACTGAGTGTGTGTGTGCCTCAGTGACTGAGTGTGTGTGTGACTCTGTGACTGAGTGTGTGACCCTGTGACTGAGTGACTGACTGAGTGTGTGTGTGACTGTTGTCCCGCGCGCCCCTCTGATGTCCCACTGCTTCGTTGTCCCGTGCGCCTCTCTGATGTCCCACTGCTTCGTTGTCCCGCGCGCCCCTCCGATGTCCCGCTGCTCCGTTGTCCCGCGCGGCCCTGCGATGTTCCGCTGCTCCGTTGTCCCGCGCTGCCCTCCGATGTCCTGCTGCTCCATTTCTTGATTGTGTATGTGTGACTGACTGACTGTGTGTGTGTGTGTGTGTGTGTGTGTGTGTGTGTGTGTGTGACTGAGTGTGTGTGTGTGACTGACTGTGTGTGTGTCTGACTGACTGACTGACTGTGTGTGTGTGTGTGTGTGTGTGTGTGTGTGTGTGTGTGTGTGTGTGTGTGTGTGTGTGTGTGTGTGTGTGTGTGTGTGTGTGTGTGTGTGTGTGTGTGTGTGTGTGTGTGTGTGTGTGTGTGTGTGTGTGTGTGTGTGTGTGTGTGTGTGACTGACTGTGTGTGTGACTGACTGTGTGTGTGACTCTGTGACTGAGTGTGTCTGACTGAGCGGGTGTGTGTGTGTGTGTGTGTGTGTGTGTGTGTGTGTGTGTGTGTGTTTGTGTGTGTGTATGACTGACTGTGTGTGTGTCTGACTGACTGAGTGTGTGTGTGTGTGTGTGTGTGTGTGTTTGTGTGACTGACCAAGTGTGTGTGGGTGTGTGTCTGTGTGTGTGTCTGTGTGTGTGTGTGTGTGTGTGTGTGTGTGTGTGTGACTCTGTGACTGAGTGTGTGACCCTGTGACTGAGTGACTCTGACTGAGTGTGTGTGTGTGTGTGTGTGTGTGTGTGTGTGTGTGTGTGTGTGTGTGTGTGTGTGTGTGTGTGTGTGTGTGTGTGTGTGTGTGTGTGTGTGTGGTTGTGTGTAAAAAAAAAATGTTAACGTCAGAACATGGTTTGAACAGCCAATCAGGTAGCTGTTAACCATTTTGAGGCTAAATGTGATGTCACAAGCACTATTTATGCAGAATCTCCATGCAAATGTCACAGGCGGCTTATTTTTTCTATCAGCCAGTGTACGGGAAGTTTCAGTGTGCTAGCAGAGGGAAAAAAACATTGAACGCACGATAAGCCAGTTTTGGGCACGTCCAATAGAAAATGAGCTGAGGGCCTTAGTGAATCGCGCCGTCTGCTTCATTTTTTATCGGACGTGATAATTTTTTTCAGGCCGGCGCGAAAGCACGGAGTTTAGTGCATAGCCCCCTATATTATGATTCCCATAGCATCACTACCAATTACTCAAAATAATGTGGTGGTGCGGTATATACAGTACAATTGATATAGCCCTGCTAAGGTGTACACTCCACTATCTGAATGCACATGTGGTATATAATCTGTTGCAGCAACAGCAGAGGTAGGTATAGTAACGTGTGCGGTTTATAACCGCATGCACACTATGGGGGCTATGCACTAAGCTCCGTTAAGTCACTTTTAGACCGCAAAGTGCTCTTAGAACGTGCTTTTGCGCTCAACCCGATGCACTAAGCAACGCAAACAGGCACTTTGCGATCTAAAAATGACTTTTTTCAAGAATTTTTTCTAAGTCCAACTTTGCCCGTTCGCAACTTTGTTTGCGTTAAATTCTGCCCTTAAGCGGGATGCCCTAAGCAACGCAACCTTAGCGTACACGAAAGTTGCGTTGATCAGAACACGCCAGGTCAGAGTAGACGTCTTTAAAAGCCTGTCACATGGTACTAGAGCCAATCAGAGTTGGGATGTATTTCCCACGCTCTGATTGGCTACCGTACCATGTGAGGCCGGCCATGTTTCTTTTAATGACGTCATCTTAAAGGCAATTGAAGCAAAGCCATTCTGATTGGCTGTGCTTTCATTGCCTTTAAATGACGTCATCATTTTTCTTTTTGCTCGGCCAAATCACATGTTTTTCACTGCCCAATCAGGACCGTGTGAAACATTTGACCAAAATGTGACGTCATAGGCCTATAAAAGCCTATGTCGCCTCATTTTGAAGCTAGTCGCCGAGGAGGGAACATCTCCCCTCCTGAGAAGAAGGGCGTGGCGTAAGAAGATGGAAGAAGACGGAAGAAGACCCCAGAAGACCCCAAAAAGAAGACCCCAAAATACCCCAAAGAAGAAAGAAGACACAGACGTGGATTTGTTATGGGTTTTTATTATTATAAATATTTTTTATTATTTGTGTGTGTGTGTGTGACTCTGTGACTGTGTGTGTGTGACTCTGTGACTGAGTGTGTGTGTGACTCTGTGACTGAGTGTGTGTGTACAGACACACACCCACCTTCACCGTCACCTGCCCACCCACCATCTCCCATATTCCCACATGCCCCTCCGATGCTTCCACATGCCCCTGAAATGTCCCCCACATGCCTGATCCACCCCCCCCCCCACATGCCTCTGATGCCCCCCCTCATGCCTCCAATGTCCCGCGCGGCCCTCCGATGTCCCGCTGCTCCGTTTCTTGAGTGTGTGTGTGTGACTGAGTGTGTGTGTGTGACCAAGTGTGTGACTGAGTGTGTCTGTGTCTCTGACTGTGTGTGTGTGTGACTGACTGTGTGTGTGTGTGTGTGTGTGCCTCTGTGACTGAGTGTGTGACCCTGTGACTGAGTGACTGACTGAGTGTGTGTGTGACTCTGTGACTGACTGAGTGTGTGTGTGACTCTGTGACTGAGTGTGTGTGTGTGTGTGTGTGTGTGTGTGTGTGTGTGTGTGTGTGTGTGTGTGTGTGTGTGTGTGTGTGTGTGTGTGTGTGTGTGACTCTGTGACTCTGTGACTCTGTGACTGAGTGTGTGACTCTGTGACTCTGTGACTGACTCTGTGACTGAGTGTGTGTGTGTGTGTGTGTGTGTGTGTGTGTGACTGTGTGTGTGTGTGTGTGTGTGTGTGTGTGTGTGTGTGTGTGTGTGTGTGTGTGTGTGTGTGTGTGTGTGTGTGTGTGTGTGTGTGTGTGTGGTGTGTGTGTGTGTGTGCGTGTATGTGACTCTGTGACTGAGTGTGTGTGTGTGTGTGTGTGTGACTCTGTGACTGAGTGTGTGACTCTGTGACTGAGTGTGTGTGTGTGTGTGTGTGTGCCTCTGTGACTGAGTGTGTGTGTGACTGTGTGACTGAGTGTGTGTGTGACTCTGTGACTGAGTGTGTGTGTGACTCTGTGTGTGTGACTCTGTGACTGAGTGTGTGACTCTGTGACTCTGTGACTCTGTGACTGAGTGTGTGTGTGACTCTGTGACTGAGTGTGTGACTCTGTGACTGAGTGTGTGTGTGTGTGACTCTGTGACTGAGTGTGTGTGTGACTCTGTGACTGAGTGTGTGTGTGTGACTCTGTGACTGAGTGTGTGTGTACAGACACCCACCCACAGCCGCCTGCCCACCCACCTTCACCGTATCCCATATTCCCACATGCCCCTCAAATGTCCCCCACATGCCTCTGATGTCCCGCTGCTCCGTTGTCCCGCGCGCCCCTCTGATGTCCCGCTGCTCTGTTGTCCCGCGCGCCCCTCCTATGTCCCGCTGCTCCATTGTCCCGCGCGCCCCTCCGATGTCCCGCTGCTCCATTTCT
>NC_134483.1:242238697-242243697 GCF_040206685.1 Ascaphus truei
CCCACCCACAGCCGCCTGCCCACCCACCTTCACCGTATCGCATACTCCCACATGCCTCTGAATCCCCCCCTCGTGCCTCTGATGTCCCGCTGCTCCGTTGTCCCGCGCGCCCCTCCGATGTCCCGCTGCTCCGTTGTCCCGCACGCCCCTCTGATGTCCCACTGCTTCGTTGTCCCGCGCGCCCCTCCGATGTCCCACTGCTTCGTTGTCCCGCGCGCCCCTCCGATGTCCCGCTGCTCCGTTGTCCCGCGCGGCCCTCCAATGTCCTGCTGCTCCATTTCTTGAGTGTGTGTGTGTGTGTGTGACTGACTGACTGTGTGTGTGTGTGTGACTGACTGAGTGTGTGTGACTGACTGAGTGTGTGTGACTGACTGAGTGTGTGTGACTGACTGAGTGTGTGTGTGACTGTGACTGAGTGTGTGTGTGTGTGACTCTGTGACTGAGTGTGTGTGTGTGTGACTATGTGACTGAGTGTGTGTGTGTGACTCTGTGACTGAGTGTGTGACTGAGTGTGTGTGTGTGTGTGTGTGTGACTCTGACTGAGTGTGTGACTCTGTGACTGAGTGTGTGTGTGTGTAACTCTGTGACTGAGTGTGTGTGTGACTCTGTGACTGAGTGTGTGACTCTGTGACTGAGTGTGTGTGTGTGCCTCTGTGACTGAGTGTGTGTGTGACTCTGTGACTGAGTGTGTGACCCTGTGACTGAGTGACTGACTGAGTGTGTGTGTGACTGTTGTCCCGCGCGCCCCTCTGATGTCCCACTGCTTCGTTGTCCCGCGCGCCCCTCCGATGTCCCGCTGCTCCGTTGTCCCGCGCGGCCCTGCGATGTTCCGCTGTTCCGTTGTCCCGCGCTGCCCTCCGATGTCCTGCTGCTCCATTTCTTGAGTGTGTGTGTGTGACTGACTGACTGTGTGTGTGTGTGTGTGTGACTGAGTGTGTGTGTATGACTGACTGTGTGTGTGTGTGTGTGTGTGTGTGTGTGTGTGTGTGTGTGTGTGTGTGTGTGTGTGTGTGTGTGTGTGTGTGTGTGTGTGTGTGTGTGTGTGTGTGTGTGTGTGTGTGTGTGTGTGACTGACTGTGTGTGTGACTCTGTGACTGAGTGTGTCTGACTGAGTGGGTGTGTGTGTGTGTGTGTTTGTGTGTGTGTATGACTGACTGTGTGTGTGTCTGACTGACTGACTGACTGACTGAGTGTGTGTGTGTGTGTGTGTGTGTGTGACTGACCGAGTGTGTGTGGGTGTGTGTCTGTGTGTGTGTCTGTGTGTGTGTCTGCGTGTGTGTGTGTGTGTGTGTGTGTGTGTGTGTGTGTGTGTGTGTGTGTGTGTGTGTGTGTGTGTGTGTGTGTGTGTGTGTGTGTGTGTGTGTGTGTGTGTGTGTGTGTGTGTGTGTGTGTGTGTGTGACTCTGTGACTGAGTGTGTGTGTGTGTGTGACTCTGTGACTGAGTGTGTGACCCTGTGACTGAGTGACTCTGACTGAATGTGTGTGTGTGTGTGTGTGTGTGTGTGTGTGTGTGTGTGTGTGTGTGTGTGTGTGTGTGTGTGTGTGTGTGTGTGTGTGTGTGTGTGTGTGTGTGTGTGTGTGTGTGTGTGTGTGTGTGTGCGTGACTCTGTGACTGAGTGTGTGTGTGTGTGTGTGACTCTGTGACTGAGTGTGTGACTCTGTGACTGAGTGTGTGTGTGTGTGTGCCTCTGTGACTGAGTGTGTGACTCTGTGACTGAGTGTGTGTGTGTGCCTCTGTGACTGAGTGTGTGTGTGACTCTGTGACTGAGTGTGTGTGTGACTCTGTGACTGAGTGTGTGTGTGACTCTGTGTGTGTGACTCTGTGACTGAGTGTGTGACTCTGTGACTGAGTGTGTGTGTGACTCTGTGACTGAGTGTGTGACTCTGTGACTGAGTGTGAGTGTGTGACTCTGTGACTGAGTGTGTGACTCTGTGACTGAGTGTGTGTGTGACTCTGTGACTGAGTGTGTGTGTACAGACACCCACCCACAGCCGCCTGCCCACCCACCTTCACCGTATCCCATACTCCCACATGCCCCTCAAATGTCCCCAACATGCCTCTGAATCCCCCCCTCGTGCCTCTGATGTTCCGCTGCTCCGTTGTCCCGCGCGCCCCTCCGATGTCCCGCTGTCCCGCGCGCCCCTCCGATGTCCCGCTGTTCCGTTGTCCCGCGCGCCCCTCCGATGTCCCGCTGTTCCGTTGTCCCGCGCGCCCCTCCGATGTCCCGCTGCTCCGTTGTCCCGCGCGCCCCTCCGATGTCCCGCTGCTCCGTTGTCCCGCGCGCCCCTCTGATGTCCCGCTGTTCCGTTGTCCCGCGCGCCCCTCCAATGTCCCACTGCTCCGTTGTCCCTCGCGCCCCTCCTATGTCCCGCTGCTCCATTTCTTGTGTGTGTGTGTGACTGACTGACTGTGTGTGTGTGTGTGTGTGTGTAACTGACTGTGTGTGTGTGTGTGTGTGTGTGTGTGTGTGTGTGTGTGTGTGTGTGTGTGTGTGTGTGTGTGTGTGTGTGTGTGTGTGTGTGTGTGTGTGTGTGTGTATGTGTGACTCTGTGACTGAGTGTGTGACTCTGTGACTGAGTGTGTGTGTGTGTGTGTGTGTGTGTGCCTCTGTGACTGAGTGTGTGTGTGTGACTCTGTGTGTGTGACTCTGTGACTGAGTGTGTGTGTGACTCTGTGACTGAGTGTGTGTGTACAGACACCCACCCACAGCCGCCTGCCCACCCACCTTCACCGTATCGCATACTCCCACATGCCTCTGAATCCCCCCCTCGTGCCTCTGATGTCCCGCTGCACCGTTGTCCCGCGCGCCCCTCCGATGTCCCGCTGCTCCGTTGTCCCGCGCGCCCCTCTGATGTCCCACTGCTTCGTTGTCCCGCGCGCCCCTCCGATGTCCCACTGCTTCGTTGTCCCGTGCGCCCCTCCGATGTCCCGCTGCTCCGTTTCTTGAGTGTGTGTGTGTGACTGACTGACTGTGTGTATGTGTGTGTGACTGACTGAGTGTGTGTGACTGACTGAGTGTGTGTGACTGACTGAGTGTGTGTGTGACTGTGACTGAGTGTGTGTGTGTGTGTGTGACTCTGTGACTGAGTGTGTGTGTGACTATGTGACTGAGTGTGTGTGTGTGACTCTGTGACTGAGTGTGTGACTGAGTGTGTGTGTGTGTGTGTGTGTGTGTGTGACTCTGTGACTGAGTGTGTGACTCTGTGACTGAGTGTGTGTGTGTGTGACTCTGTGACTGAGTGTGTGTGTGACTCTGTGACTGAGTGTGTGACTCTGTGACTGAGTGTGTGTGTGTGCCTCTGTGACTGAGTGTGTGTGTGACTCTGTGACTGAGTGTGTGACCCTGTGACTGAGTGACTGACTGAGTGTGTGTGTGACTGTTGTCCCACGCGCCAATCTGATGTCCCACTGCTTCGTTGTCCCGCGTGCCCCTCTGATGTCCCACTGCTCCGTTGTCCCGCGCGCCCCTCCGCTGTCCCACTGCTTCGTTGTTCCGCGTGCCCCTCTGATGTCCCACTGCTTCGTTGTCCCGCGCGCCCCTCCGATGTCCCGCTGCTCCGTTGTCCCGCGCGGCCCTGCGATGTTCCGCTGCTCCGTTGTCCCGCGCTGCCCTCCGATGTCCTGCTGCTCCATTTCTTGAGTGTGTGTGTGTGACTGACTGACTGACTGTGTGTGTGTGTGTGTGTGACTGAGTGTGTGTGTATGACTGACTGTGTGTGTGTCTGACTGACTGACTGACTGACTGTGTGTGTGTGTGTGTGTGTGTGTGTGTGTGTGTGTGTGTGTGTGTGTGTGTGTGTGTGTGTGTGTGTGTGTGTGTGTGTGTGTGTGTGTGTGTGTGTGTTTGTGACTGACTGTGTGTGTGACTCTGTGACTGAGTGTGTCTGACTGAGCGGGTGTGTGTGTGTGTGTGTGTGTGTGTGTGTGTGTGTGTGTGTGTATGACTGACTGTGTGTGTGTCTGACTGACTGACTGAGTGTGTGTGTGTGTGTGTGTGTGTGTGTGTTTGTGTGACTGACCGAGTGTGTGTGGGTGGGTGTCTGTGTGTGTGTCTGTGTGTGTGTGTGTGTGTGTGTGTGTGTGTGTGTGTGACTCTGTGATTGAGTGTGTGTGTGTGTGTGTGTGTGACTCTGTGACTGAGTGTGTGACCCTGTGACTGAGTGACTCTGACTGAGTGTGTGTGTGTGTGTGTGTGTGTGTGTGTGTGACTGTGTGTGTGTGTGTGTGTGTGTGTGACTCTGTGACTGAGTGTGTGTGTACAGACACCCACCCACAGCCGCCTGCCCACCCACCTTCACCGTATCGCATACTCCCACATGCCTCTGAATCCCCCCCTCGTGCCTCTGATGTCCCGCTGCTCCGTTGTCCCGCGCGCCCCTCCGATGTCCCGCTGCTCCGTTGTCCCGCGCGCCCCTCTGATGTCCCACTGCTTCGTTGTCCTGCGCGCCCCTCCGATGTCCCACTGCTTCGTTGTCCCGCGCGCCCCTCCGATGTCCCGCTGCTCTGTTGTCCCGCGCGGCCCTCCAATGTCCTGCTGCTCCATTTCTTGAGTGTGTGTGTGTGACTGACTGACTGTGTGTATGTGTGTGTGACTGACTGAGTGTGTGTGACTGACTGAGTGTGTGTGACTGACTGAGTGTGTGTGTGACTGTGACTGAGTGTGTGTGTGACTATGTGACTGAGTGTGTGTGTGTGACTCTGTGACTGAGTGTGTGACTGAGTGTGTGTGTGTGTGTGTGACTCTGTGACTGAGTGTGTGACTCTGTGACTGAGTGTGTGTGTGTCTCTGTGACTGAGTGTGTGACTCTGTGACTGAGTGTGTGTGTGTGCCTTTGTGACTGAGTGTGTGTGTTATTCTGTGACTGAGTGTGTGACCCTGTGACTGAGTGACTGACTGAGTGTGTGTGTGACTGTTGTCCCGTGCGCCAATCTGATGTCCCACTGCTTCGTTGTCCCGCGTGCCCCTCTGATGTCCCACTGCTACGTTGTCCCGCGCGCC
>NC_134483.1:242261197-242263697 GCF_040206685.1 Ascaphus truei
ACAAACACACACACACACACACACACACACACACACTCAGTCAGTCAGTCAGTCAGTCAGACACACACACACAGTCAGTCATACACACACACTCAGTCACACACACACACACACACACACACACACACACACACACACACACACACACACACACACACACACACACACACACACACACACACACACACACACACACACCACACACACACACACACACACACACACACACACACACACACACACACACACAGTCAGTCAATCAGTCATACACACACACAGTCAGTCATACACACACACTCAGTCACACACACACACACACACACACACACACACACACACACAAACACACACACACACACACACACACACACACACACACACACACACACACAGTCAGAAACACACACACACACACACACACACACACACACACACACACACACACACACACACACACACAGTCAGTCAGTCACACACACACACACAAGAAATGGAGCAGCGGGACATAGGAGGGGCGCGCGGGACAACGGAGCAGCGGGACATCGGAGGGGCGCGCGGGACAACGGAACAGCGGGACATCGGAGGGGCGCGCGGGACAACGGAACAGCGGGACATCGGAGGGGCGTGCGGGACAGCGGGATATCGGAGGGGCGCGCGGGACAAGGGAGCAGCGGGACAACGGAGCAGCGGGACATCGGAGGGGCGCGCGGGACAACGTGTGTGTGTGTGTGTGTGTGTGTGTGTGTGACTGAGTGTGTGTGTATGACTGACTGAGTGTGTGTGTATGTGTTTGTGTGACTGAGTGTGTGTGTGTGTGTGTGTGTGTTTGTGTGTGTGTGTGTGTGTGTGTGTGTGTGTGTGTGTGTGTGTGTGTGTGTGTGTGTGTGTGTGTGTGTGTGTGTGTGTGTGTGTGTGTGTGTGTGTGTGTGTGTGTGTGTGTGTGTGTGTGACTCTGTGACTGAGTGTGTGACTCTGTGACTGAGTGTGTGTGTGTGACTGACTGAGTGTGTGTGTCTGACTGTGTGTGTGTGTGTGTGTGTGTGTGTGTGTGTGTGTGTGTGTGTGTGTGTGTGTGTGTGTGTGTGTGTGTGTGTGTGTGTGTGTGTGTGTGTGTGTGTGTGTGACTGAGTGAGTGTGTATGACTGACTGTGTGTGTGTCTGACTGACTGACTGAGTGTGTGTGTGTGTGTGTGTGTGTGTGTGTGTGTGTGTGTGTGTGTGTGTGTGTGTGTGACTCTGTGACTGAGTGTGTGTGTGACTCTGTGACTGAGTGTGTGTGTACAGACACCCACCCACAGCCGCCTGCCCACCCACCTTCACCGTATCCCATACTCCCACATGCCCCTCAAATGTCCCCCACATGCCTCTGAATCCCCCCCCTCGTGCCTCTGATGTCCCGCTGTTCCGTTGTCCCGCGCGCCCCTCCGATGTCCCGCTGTCCCGCGCGCCCCTCCGATGTCCCGCTGTTCCGTTGTCCCGCGCGCCCCTCCGATGTCCCGCTGCTCCGTTGTCCCACTGCTCCGTTGTCCCGCGCGCCCCTCCGATATCCCGCTTTCCCGCGCGCCCCTCCGATGTCCCGCTGTTCCGTTGTCCCGCGCGCCCCTCCGATGTCCCGCTGCTCCGTTGTCCCGCTGTTCCGTTGTCCCGCGCGCTCCTCCGATGTCCCGCTGCTCCGTTGTCCCGCGCGCCCTCCGCTGTCCTGCTGTTCCGTTGTCCCGCGCGCCCCTCCGATGTCCCGCTGTTCCGTTGTCCCGCGCGCCCCTCCGATGTACCGCTGTTCCGTTGTCCCGCGCGCCCCTCCGATGTCCCGCTGCTCCGTTGTCCCGCGCGCCCCTCCTATGTCCCGCTGCTCCATTTCTTGTGTGTGTGTGTGTGACTGACTGACTGTGTGTGTGTGTGTGTGTGTGTGTGTGTGTGTGTGTGTGTGTGTGTGTGTGTGTGTGTGTGTGTGTGTGTGTGTGTGTGTGTGTGTGTGTGTGTGTGTGTGTGTGTGACTGACTGAGTGTGTGTGTCTGACTGTGTGTGTGTGTGTGTGTGTGTGTGTGTGTGTGTGTGTGTGTGTGTGTGTGTGACTGAGTGTGTGTGTATGACTGACT
This sequence comes from Ascaphus truei, assembly GCF_040206685.1. Lineage (NCBI taxonomy): Eukaryota > Metazoa > Chordata > Amphibia > Anura > Ascaphidae > Ascaphus > Ascaphus truei. The sequence continues at coordinate 242,263,294 of NC_134483.1, forward strand.
GTGTGTGTGTATGACTGATTGACTGACTGACTGTGTGTGTGTGTGTGTGTGTGTGTGTGTGTGTGTGTGTGTGTGTGTGTGTGTGTGTGTGTGTGTGTGTGTGTGTGTGTGTGTGTGTGTGTGTGTGTGTGGTGTGTGTGTGTGTGTGTGTGTGTGTGTGTGTGTGTGTGTGTGTGTGTGTGTGTGTGTGTGTGTGTGTGTGTGTGTGTGTGTGTGTGTGTGACTCTGTGACTGAGTGTGTGTGTGTGTGTGTGTGTGTGTGTGTGAGTGTGTGTGTGTGTGTGTGTGTGTGTGTGTGTGTGTGTGTGTGTGTGTGTGTGTGTGTGTGTGTGTGTGTGTGATTCTGTGACTGAGTGTGTGACTCTGTGACTGAGTGTGTGTGTGTGTGCCTCTGTGACTGAGTG
>NC_134483.1:242306197-242308697 GCF_040206685.1 Ascaphus truei
TGTGTGTGTGTGTGTGTGTGTGTGTGTGTGTGTGTGTGTGTGTGTGTGTGTGTGTGTGTGTGTGTGTGTGTGTGTGTGTGTGTGTGTGTGTGTGACTCTGTGACTGAGTGTGTGTGTGTGTGTGTGTGTGTGTGTGTGTGTGTGTGTGTGTGTGTGTGTGTGTGTGTGTGTGTGTGTGTGTGTGACTCTGTGACTGAGTGTGTGTGTGTGTGTGTGTGTGTGTGTGTGTGTGTGTGTGTGTGTGTGTGTGTGTGTGTGTGTGTGTGTGTGTGTGTGTGTGTGTGTGTGTGTGTGTGTGTGTGTGTGTGTGTGTGTGATTCTGTGACTGAGTGTGTGACTCTGTGACTGAGTGTGTGTGTGTGTGCCTCTGTGACTGAGTGTGTGTGTGACTCTGTGTGTGTGACTCTGTGACTGAGTGTGTGTGTGTGAGTGTGACTCTGTGACTGAGTGTGTGACTCTGTGACTGAGTGTGTGTGTGACTCTGTGACTGAGTGTGTGTGTGACTCTGTGACTGAGTGTGTGTGTACAGACACCCACCCACAGCCGCCTGCCCACCCACCTTCACCGTATCCCATACTCCCACATGCCCCTCAAATGTCCCCCACATGCCTCTGAATCCCCCCCTCGTGCCTCTGATGTCCCGCTGCTCCGTTGTCCCGCGCGGCCCTGCGATGTCCCGTTGCTCCGTTGTCCCGCGTGCCCCTCCTATGTCCCGCTGCTCCGTTGTCCCGCGCGCCCCTCTGATGTCCCACTGCTCCGTTGTCCCGCGCGCCCCTCCGATGTCCCGCTGCTCCGTTGTCCCGCGCGCCCCTCCGATGTCCCACTGCTTCGTTGTCCCGCGCGCCCCTCTGATGTCCCACTGCTTCGTTGTCCCGCGCGCCCCTCCGATGTCCCGCTGCTCCGTTGTCCCGCGCGGCCCTCCAATGTCTTGCTGCTCCATTTCTTGAGTGTGTGTGTGACTGACTGACTGTGTGTGTGTGTGTGTGTGTGACTGACTGAGTGTGTGTGACTGACTGAGTGTGTGTGACTGACTGAGTGTGTGTGACTGACTGAGTGTGTGTGTCTGAGTGTGTGTGTGTGTGTGTGTTTGTGTGTGTGTGTATGACTGACTGACTGTGTGTGTGTCTGACTGACTGACTGACTGAGTGTGTGTGTTTGTGTGACTGACTGAGTGTGTGTGTGTGTGTGTGTGTGTGTGTGTGTGTGTGTGTGTGTGTGTGTGTGTGTGTGTGTGTGTGTGTGTGTGTGTGTGTGTGTGTGTGTGTGTGTGTGTGTGACTCTGTGACTGAGTGTGTGTGTGTGTGTGTGTGTGTGTGTGTGTGTGTGTGTGTGTGTGTGTGTGTGTGTGTGTGTGTGTGTGTGTGTGTGTGTGTGACTCTGTGACTGAGTGTGTGTGTGTGTGTGTGTGTGTGTGTGTGTGTGTGTGTGTGTGTGTGTGTGTGTGTGTGTGTGTGTGTGTGTGTGTGTGTGTGTGTGTGTGTGTGTGTGTGTGTGTGTGTGATTCTGTGACTGAGTGTGTGACTCTGTGACTGAGTGTGTGTGTGTGTGCCTCTGTGACTGAGTGTGTGTGTGACTCTGTGTGTGTGACTCTGTGACTGAGTGTGTGTGTGTGTGACTCTGTGACTGAGTGTGTGTGTGACTCTGTGACTGAGTGTGTGTGTGACTCTGTGACTGAGTGTGTGTGTGCAGACACCCACCCACAGCCGCCTGCCCACCCACCTTCACCGTATCCCATACTCCCACATGCCCCTCAAATGTCCCCCACATGCCTCTGAATCCCAACCTCGTGCCTCTGATGTCCCGCTGCTCCGTTGTCCCGCGCGGCCCTGCGATGTCCCGTTGCTCCGTTGTCCCGCGCGCCCCTCCGATGTCCCGCTGCTCCGTTGTCCCGCGCGCCCCTCTGATGTCCCACTGCTCCGTTGTCCCGCGCGCCCCTCCGATGTCCCGCTGCTCCGTTGTCCCGCGCGGCCCTCCAATGTCTTGCTGCTCCATTTCTTGAGTGTGTGTGTGTCACTGACTGACTGTGTGTGTGTGTGTGTGTGTGACTGACTGAGTGTGTGTGACTGACTGAGTGTGTGTGACTGACTGAGTGTGTGTGACTGACTGAGTGTGTGTGTCTGAGTGTGTGTGTGTGTGTGTGTGTGTTTGTGTGTGTGTGTATGACTGACTGACTGTGTGTGTGTCTGACTGACTGACTGACTGAGTGTGTGTGTTTGTGTGACTGACTGAGTGTGTGTGTGTGTGTGTGTGTGTGTGTGTGTGTGTGTGTGTGTGTGTGTGTGTGTGTGTGTGTGTGTGTGTGTGTGTGTGTGTGTGTGTGTGTGTGTGTGTGTGTGTGTGTGTGTGTGTGTGTGTGTGTGTGTGTGACTCTGTGACTGAGTGAGTGTGTGTGTGTGTGTGTGTGTGTGTGTGTGTGTGTGTGTGTGTGTGTGTGTGTGTGTGTGTGTGTGTGTGTGAGTGTGTGTGTGTGTGTGTGTGTGTGTGTGTGTGTGTGTGTGTG
>NC_134483.1:242311197-242411197 GCF_040206685.1 Ascaphus truei
GTGACTCTGTGACTGAGTGTGTGTGTGTGTGTGTGTGTGTGTGTGTGTGTGTGTGTGTGTGTGTGTGTGCCTCTGTGACTGAGTGTGTGTGTGACTCTGTGTGTGTGACTCTGTGACTGAGTGTGTGTGTGACTCTGTGACTGAGTGTGTGTGTGACTCTGTGACTGAGTGTGTGTGTACAGACACCCACCCACAGCCGCCTGCCCACCCACCTTCACCGTATCCCATACTCCCACATGCCCCTCAAATGTCCCCCACATGCCTCTGAATCCCCCCCTCGTGCCTCTGATGTCCCGTTGCTCCGTTGTCCCGCACGCCCCTCCGATGTCCCGCTGCTTCGTTGTCCCGCGCGCCCCTCCGATGTCCCGCTGTTCCGTTGTCCCGCGCGCCCCTCCGATGTCCCGCTGCTCCGTTGTCCCGCTGCTCCGTTGTCCCGCGCGCCCCTCTGATGTCCCGCTGCTCCGTTGTCCCGCGCGGCCCTGCGATGTCCCGCTGCTCCGTTGTCCCGCGCGCCCCTCTGATGTCCCGCTGCTCCGTTGTCCCGCGCGCCCCTCTGATGTCCCGCTGCTCCGTTGTCCCGCGCGCCCCTCTGATGTCCCACTGCTCCGTTGTCCCGCGCGCCCCTCTGATGTCCCGCTGCTCCGTTGTCCCGCGCGCCCCTCTGATGTCCCACTGCTCCGTTGTCCCGCGCGCCCCTCTGATGTCCCACTGCTTCGTTTTCCCGCGCGCCCCTCTGATGTCCCACTGCTCCGTTGTCCCGCGCGACCCTCTGATGTCCCGCTGCTCCGTTGTCCCGCGTGCCCCTCTGATGTCCCGCTGCTCCGTTGTCCCGCGCGCCCCTCTGATGTCCCACTGCTCCGTTGTCCCGCGCGCCCCTCTGATGTCCCACTGCTTCGTTGTCCCGCGCGCCCCTCTGATGTCCCGCTGCTCCGTTGTCCCGCGCGACCCTCTGATGTCCCGCTGCTCCGTTGTCCCGCGCGCCCCTCTGATGTCCCGCTGCTCCGTTGTCCCGCGCGCCCCTCTGATGTCCCACTGCTCCGTTGTCCCGCGCGCCCCTCTGATGTCCCACTGCTTCGTTGTCCCGCGCGCCCCTCTGATGTCCCACTGCTCCGTTGTCCCGCGCGCCCCTCCTATGTCCCGCTGCTCTGTTGTCCCGCGCGGCCCTCCAATGTCCTGCTGCTCCATTTCTTGACTGTGTGTGAGTGACTGACTGAGTGTGTGTGACTGACTGAGTGTGTGTGACTGACAGAGTGTGTGTGACTGACAGAGTGTGTGTGACTGACTGAGTGTGTCTGAGTGTGTGTGTGTGTGTGTGTGTGTGTGTGTGTGTGTGTGTGTGTGTGTGTGTGTGTGTGTGTGTGTGTGTGTGTGTGTGTGTGTGTGTGTGTGTGTGTGTGTGTGTGTGTGTGTGTGTGTGTGTGTGTGTGTGTGTGTGTTTGTGTGTGTGTATGACTGACTGACTGTGTGTGTGTCTGACTGACTGACTGAGTGTGTGTGTGTTTGTGTGACTGACTGAGTGTGTGTGTGTGTGTGTGTGTGTGTGTGTGTGTGTGTGTGTGTGTGTGTGTGTGTGTGTGTGTGTGTGTGTGTGTGTGTGTGTGTGTGTGTGTGTGTGTGTGTGTGTGTGTGTGTGTGTGTGTGTGTGTGTGTGTGTGTGTGTGTGTGTGTGTGTGTGTGACTCTGTGACTGAGTGTGTGTGTGTGTGTGTGTGTGTGTGTGTGACTCTGTGACTGAGTGTGTGTGTGTGTGTGTGTGTGTGTGTGTGTGTGTGTGTGTGTGTGTGTGTGTGTGTGTGTGTGTGTGTGTGTGTGTGTGTGTGTGTGTGTGTGTGTGTGTGTGACTCTGTGACTGAGTGTGTGACTCTGTGACTGAGTGTGTGTGTGTGTGTGTGTGTGTGTGTGTGTGTGTGTGTGTGTGCCTCTGTGACTGAGTGTGTGTGTGACTCTGTGTGTGTGCCTCTGTGACTGAGTGTGTGTGTGACTCTGTGTGTGTGACTCTGTGACTGAGTGTGTGTGTGACTCTGTGACTGAGTGTGTGTGTGACTCTGTGACTGAGTGTGTGTGTGTGACTCTGTGACTGAGTGTGTGTGTACAGACATCCACCCACAGCCGCCTGCCCACCCACCTTCACCGTATCCCATACTCCCACATGCCCCTAAAATGTTCCCCACATGCCTCTGAATCCCCCCCTCGTGCCTCTGATGTCCCGCTGCTCCGTTGTCCCGCGCGCCCCTCCGATGTCCCGCTGCTCCGTTGTCCCGCGCACCCCTCTGATGTCCCGCTGCTCCGTTGTCCCGCGCGCCCCTCTGATGTCCCGCTGCTCCGTTGTCCCGCGCGCCCCTCTGATGTCCCACTGCTTCGTTGTCCCGCGCGCCCCTCCGATGTCCCGCTGCTCCGTTGTCCCGCGCGCCCCTCCTATGTCCCGCTGCTCTGTTGTCCCGCGCGGCCCTCCAATGTCCTGCTGCTCCATTTCTTGAGTGTGTGTGTGTGACTGACTGTGTGTGTGTGACTGACTGAGTGTGTGTGACTGACTGAGTGTGTGTGACTGACTGAGTGTGTTTGACTGACTGAGTGTGTCTGAGTGTGTGTGTGTGTGTGTGTGTGTGTGTGTGTTTGTGTGTGTGTATGACTGACTGACTGTGTGTGTGTCTGACTGACTGACTGAGTGTGTGTGTGTGTTTGTGTGACTGACTGAGTGTGTGTGTGTGTGTGTGTGTGTGTGTGTGTGTGTGTGTGTGTGTGTGTGTGTGTGTGTGTGTGTGTGTGTGTGTGTGTGTGTGTGTGTGTGTGTGTGTGTGTGTGTGTGACTCTGTGACTGAGTGTGGGTGTGGGTGACTCTGTGACTGAGTGTGTGACTCTGTGACTGAGTGTGTCTGTGTGACTCTGTGACTGAGTGTGTGTGTGTGTGTGTGTGTGTTTGTGTGTGTGTGTGTGTGTGTGTGTGTGTGTGTGTGTGTGTGTGTGTGTGTGTGTGTGTGTGTGTGTGTGTGTGTGTGTGTGTGTGTGTGTGTGTGTGTGTGTGTGTGTGTGTGTGTGTGACTCTGTGACTGTGTGTGTGTGTGTGTGTGTGTGTGTGTGTGTGTGTGTGTGTGTGTGTGTGTGTGTGTGTGTGTGTGTGTGTGTGTGTGTGTGTGTGTGTGTGTGTGTGTGACTCTGTGACTGTGTGTGTGTGACTCTGTGACTCTGTGACTCTGTGACTGTGACTGAGTGTGTGTGTGTGTGTGTGTGTGTGTGTGTGTGTGTTTGTGTGTGTGTGTGACTGTGTGTGTGTGTGTGTGTGTGTGTGTGTGTGTGTGTGTGTGTGTGTGTGTGTGTGTGTGTGTGTGTGTGTGTGTGTGTGTGTGTGTGTGTGTGTGTGTGTGTGTGTGTGTGTGTGTGTGTGTGTGACTCTGTGACTGTGTGTGTGTGACTCTGTGACTGTGACTGAGTGTGTGTGTGTGACTCTGTGACTGAGTGTGTAACTCTGTGACTGAGTGTGTGACTCTGTGACTGAGTGTGTGACTTTGACTCAGTGACTCTGACTGAGTGTGTGTGTGTGACTCTGTGACTGTGTGTGTGTGTGACTCTGTGACTGAGTGTGTGTGACTTTGACTGAGTGAGTGTGTGTGACTCTGTGACTGAGTGTGTGTGACTGACTGAGTGTGAGTTTGACAAAAAAGACCCGAATGGCTTTTGATTGCTTCATTATATGATTATCTTTATAAGTTAGACGTATCACAGCTTTTTGGTTCAATTTTCAGCATTTATTTTTGTTATTTCACTGCCTTCATTTTTTCAGCTGCCATTTGTTTGTTTATGTTTTTAAGTTAGTGTGTCTTGCTGCTTTAATAAAATCTTGTTCATTTTTTTGCCCTGAAGGCGCATTCGGGTCTTTTTTGTCAAACTCTTTCAAACTATTTTTGTAGTATATCTAGAGTGCTACCATAGGGGACTGTCTTTGTCTCTCCCTTTGTGTGTTTTATATTTGTAACTCTCCCCCAGCACCATCAGTTTACCCCTTTATATCCATATACTTTTCTGCCTTCCTGGGTGTATATATTTTTTGTGTACCCAATTAGACAGTATCCATTTTGGGGTCTGACTTAACTACTTATATACAGTGTTGAGCAACACACTTTTTTGTGTGTTCTATTTGTATTGGCTTCCCTTAGCTTCTGGTGTGTTAGCTCCACTTGTGTTTTTCCATTTTTTGAGTTTGGCTTTAAGACCTGGGTGCTCCAGATGGTTTTAAGAATGAATAGTAGCAGCAATGACCAGAGGCGTGTAGCTAGCGCTAATGAAATCTTCTCCATTTCTGCAGAAGATATTTTACCAGAAGTATTAGTTTCCACCGGTAAAGACAAGGATAATTTACATACACTTAGATTACTTACCCAGAAAAAACTTAGGGTATGGTGGAATAAGACGGCCTTGGAAAAGTGTGTTTTTAATAAACTTATACCAAGGGGTCTGAGATTACAGACGTTCCCAGCATTTCAATTTAATGACATGAAACTTAAGGAACAATGGGAGACTACACTTAGCACCTGTTCATTTCAACTGATGCACATCCTAATCGCACATGACGAGAGTGTTTTGAAGGACATTGTAGATGAAACAGAGCTAATACTAAAATACATGGAGGTTGATACAACTGAATTAATCTCTAAAATAGAGCTAGAATTGGCAAAATTTGAGGAGGACATTACAACAATCAAGAAAACTAAATTTTTGCGTGACTCCAAAACTAATAATGTGTACCGCTGGCAGAAGGGCAAAAGATATGGCAAAAAGAATGTGCCCAAAACTGATGTAACTGATGTCTCTCCAGGCTTTACGTCTTCGGAAGCCGAATCCTCGGACGTAGATGCCCAACAAAGTGTTGGCTTTGGTGACAGAGCACCTTTTTTAGGCAGAGGTGGCCAAAACAACAACGCAAGAGGAGGACAAGGAGGGGACGTAAGAAGACTGCGCGACAGGCAACGTTATGGCTACAGAGGGAAAAAGAAGTGACGCAAACAGCCGTTTCAGAAGAACTGACGGTGGTAAACTTGTCAGACGTCATCTTGACTGTAGACCAGACCAACATCCTCAAAAGGGGCTTGTCATTTGCTCCCACTTCCACTCTTGACAAGTTTGAGTGGATAAAGGACTTACACTTGTTCTGCCGCAAACTGTTGTTGAAAAAATTCTATTCGAAATCCAAAATGAGTACAACATTACAAGAAGATGTGGAAGGTTGGAATATGATGGAACGTCAACTTATCTGTGACATGGAAAGTGAATTTACAGCGGATACAGAGCCTGTCCTAAGTGAGTCTAGGGTCCTCGCACAATTTCGTCCTAAATCCACATTCTGTCCACCATTCCAGACTTGTCCACAGATCGAGGTATTTGTATCCCTGGTGGCAAATGACATCATGAAGCTATCTGAAAGACATGGGGCTAAAAACCTTACCTCTCGTGAATGGCTAGCTGTGAAGGAACTCGGCAGAATGACAACGGTCGAGTTCAAACCAGCGGACAAGGGAGGTAATGTGGTGTTGTGGCCTAAATCCCAGTATGAACGGGAAGCTTTTAAGCAACTTAGAGACAAAACGTGTTATACAGAACTTACAGCTGACCCCACGGACAAGTTCAAGATTGAACTTGATACCATTCTAAGTGAAGCGTGCGCCTTGGGTACAATTACTACTAAAAACAGGGATAGTCTGATTACAAAACATCCTGTAACAGCAACATTCTACCTGTTACCCAAGATACATAAGAACGCAATCAACCCACCAGGGAGACCCATTGTGGCCGGTATTGGCAGCCTTTTTGAGCCCATCAGCAATTTTTTGGACCCTTTTTTCGCCCAGCAGTTGAAGCATTGCCGTCATATCTTCGTGACACTATGGATGCTCTTTCCCGACTGGACGGTGTCACGGTTGATGCTAATACGATCTTGGCCACATGTGACGTGGAAGCTCTATATACATCAATAAGTCATAAGGATGGCCTGTGTGCTGTGGAATTTTTTCTGAAAATGTCACAATTTAGTCCTAACCTTATTGATTTTCTTTTGCAACTCTTGTCTTTTATTTTACATCATCATTTTTTCGTTTTTAAGAGCAGATTTTATTTACAGACCAGAGGGACAGCGATGGGGGCAACCTGTGCACCATCATATGCAAATTTATTTTTGGGATTGTGGGAGAGGGAGGTAGTGTTCTGTGAGGATAATCTTCACTTGACCTCACATGTTTTGTTGTGGTTGAGATACATCGATGACATTCTTATTCTCTGGCAGGGATCTGCTACAGAGTTTAGGAGCTTCGTTGATGTGCTCAACCACAATAAACTTAATATTAGACTTACCTGCAAATCAAGCACCACATCGGTTGATTTCTTGGATCTCAAGATCTCTGTCGATGGGGGTGGTAATATAGCTACGGACATCTTCAGGAAGTCTACTTCAACAAATTCCATCTTGCATGCCTCCAGCTTCCACCAGCAGCATCAGATTCGGGGCATTCCTCGAAGTGAGTTTCTTAGGTTGAAACGTAATTGTTCAACAGAGGAATGTTTCGAATCTTGTGCTGTTGAAATGCGCGACAGGTTTGCCTCCAGAGGCTACAGTTGTAAATACATTCACCAAGGGTATCAACACAGTAAGAGTAATAAACGTGAGATGCTACTACAACCTAAAAAGAAGGATAATGATTCTATAATATGTTTTATTGGTACAGCTAAACCCCGTTATAACGCGGGTCTCGGGGTCCACCCCGAGACCACCGCGTTACTAACGGGGTCGCGAGAAAAAAAAATGGCCGCCGCGCTTTAGCGCATATTCATCCCGCGGGACAGGAGATGGGAGCGGGCATGTCCCTCCGCTCCCCGCTTCCCCCTGTCACCGCGGGACAGGCCGCGGGGCAGGAGATGGGAGCGGGGATGTCTCTCCTGTCCCCGCTTCCCCCTGTCACCTCGGGACAGGCCACGGGGCAGGAGATGGGAGCGGGGATGTCCCTCCTGTCCCCGCTTCCCCCTGTCACCTCGGGACAGGCCGCGGGGCAGGAGATGGGAGCGGGGATGTCCCTCCTGTCCCCGCTTCACCCTGTCACCGCGGGACAGGCCGCGGGGCAGGAGATGGGAGCGGGGATGTCCCTCCTGTCCCCGCTTCCCCCTGTCACCTCGGGACAGGCCGCGGGGCAGGAGATGGGAGCGGGGATGTCCCTCCTGTCCCCGCTTCCCCCTGTCACCTCGGGACAGGCCGCGGGGCAGGAGATGGGAGCGGGGATGTCCCTCCTGTCCCCGCTTCACCCTGTCACCGCGGGACAGGCCGCGGGGCAGGAGATGGGAGTGGGGATGTCCCTCAGGTCGCCGCTTACCTCAGAACCATGCTGCCTGCATGGAGGTTGTAGCGGGGGGTTTCTTCTCCCCACCGCTGTCCCCGGTGCTCCCGCTGCCTGCGCGGGAGGAGGGGGGGGAGCGGGTGGTGGTGCTGGTCGCGGCCCGTCTGTGTAGAGTGAGAGAGTGTGTGTGTATGTATATATGGGAGAGAAAGTGTGTGTGTGTATATGGGTGTGTGAGTGTGGGTAAGTGTCTGTGAGTGTGTGTAAGTGTCTGAGTGTGTGTGTAAGTGTGTGTAAGTGTGTGTGAGTGTGTGTGAGTGTCTGTGAGTGTGTAAGTGTGTGTGAGTGTGTGTGAGTGTGTGTGAGTGTGTGTGAGTGTGTGTGAGTGTGTGTGAGTGTCTGTGAGTGTCTAAGTGTGTGTAAGTGTGTGTGAGTGTGTGTGAGTGTCTGTGAGTGTGTAAGTGTGTGTGAGTGTGTGTGAGTGTGTGTGAGTGTGTGTGCATGTGTGTGAGTGTGTGTGAGTGTCTGTGAGTGTCTAAGTGTGTGTAAGTGTGTGTAAGTGTGTGTGAGTGTGTGTGAGTGTCTAAGTGTGTGTAAGTGTGTGTGTGTGTGTGTGTGTGTGTGTGTGAGTGTGTGTGAGTGTCTGTAAGTGTGCGTGAGTGTGCGTAAGTGTGTGTGAGTGTGCGTGAGTGTGGTCAGTGTGTGTGCAGTGTGTCAGTGTGAGCAATGAGCAGTGTGTGTGCAGTGTGCAGTGTGTGTGCAGTGTGGCAGTGAGCAATGAGCAGTGTGTGTGCAGTGAGTGTGTGCAGTGTGTCAGTGTGAGCAATGAGCAGTGTGTGTGCAGTGTGCAGTGTGTGTGCAGTGTGGCAGTGTGAGCAATGAGCAGTGTGTGTGCAGTGAGTGTGTGCAGTGTGCAAAAAAAAAAATGTAAAAAATTTTTTTTAAAAAACTATTTTTTTTTTTTTTTTTTTAAAAACGGGAGCCACGGGAAAACCGCGTTATAACCGAATCGCGGTATAACGAGGCGCGTTATAACGGGGTTTAGCTGTACCTATAATGACAGGTGGGGAGACCTCAAATCTATCTTACAGAAACATTGGCCTATCCTTTGCACTGATGTGGAACTTAGGGATGCAGTAGGTGATAGGGTCAACTTAACGGGTCGACGGTCTCCTAATTTAAAAGACCGTTTTGTACACAGTCATTATATTCCCCACACTAGCGAAACTTTCCTCACTATTAGAAAAACAGGCTTTTCTAAATGTAACAACTGTTCAGCCTGCAAATACATGCTGCAGACTGCCAAATTTTCAAATAGTGATCAGACCAAAATCTATAACATTGGATACACCCTTAATTGTAAGTCTAAGGGTGTTATCTACTGTTTAACCTGCCCCTGCCAATTCAAATATGTTGGCATGACCACACGTGAACTCCAGTTCAGGATCCTTGAATATACAAGGAACATTCGATCAGCACAGCGGGATTTGGATGCCTGCAAGAAAATTACATCTGTAGCTAGACACTTTTTTCAGTGTCATGCATCAGACAGTACTTGTATGTCGGCCTTTGCTTTTGACAAAATATCTTTGGGCATTCGAGGCGGGGATCTAGAAAAAGCTTTACTCAAAAAGGAATGTCGCTGGATCGTCCTCCTCAATACCATGCAACCTAGGGGAATGAACGATTCCCTTGGGTTTGCTATGTTTCTGTAGTGTCTCTTTGGGAGTTTTTTCCTCCTTTTTCTTTTTCTCCCTTTTTCCCTTCTTCTTTTTTTTTTTCCCCCCCTTTTTTGTTTCTTTATTGACCTTTTTTTTTTTTTTCTTTCTTTCTTCCCCTCCTGTCAGTTTCTTGTATTCCCCCTTTCTTCCCTTCCCTCCATTTTTTTATATGCTCTGCCTCTTACTCTGTTTTAGTGAGTACCCTTCTTTCAGCGTAGCAGTGAGATCTGTAACATCATTGCAGCATCATTGGCTACTTACCCACTCTTTCTTGTCTCTGTCTCTCTGCTGTTTTACTATTTATTATTTTAAATGAGTAGTTCCTTTTAAATTTATATTTGCTCTGTATTATACTGAAACTGTTATGTGTATACCTAACACTCTTGTCTCTTTTTGTACATATTTCATCATCACCTTCACCGTGTTTACTACAACATCAGACTCGCTGTATACATCCAAAGATGACGTCAGTCAGGGCCTGTCAAGTGGGAGGTGGTTACAGATCGGGAGTCAGTACATCTCCTGCGCATGATCAATGAAGTAACCACACTGACCGGCATCACTTGCGCCCGTCACTAAAGACCCTGACATACTATATTCAGTCCTCGATATCATCACTCATTGCATTCAGACTACAAGGACCGGCATACTATGCGCCTGTGTTTTTCAACATCAATTATCGCGATACTTCAATGTGATCTGAGAAGGCTGTACCTAAGCATTAGAAGCTTGGAAACTACAAGGACCGGCATACCCTGCGCGGGTGATTTTGAGATAAATCATCATGTTACCTTAATGAGTGCCGAAGAGGTCGCAAATAAGGCCTCAGACTTATTATTGCAAGTGGGATAGATGTATAATGTAACTTATGATCTTGATACTATGTATACTGCTTTTTATGTCTATTTTTGAATAAGCACGTCAATAGGTATGTACATTATTATTGCGCATGTGCAGCCAGTAGAGCTTATCAGCTGGAAGGTTAAACGACTCAGGGGAGTTGCCCTTGATTAGACAAGTGTTTGCAAATGTGTTTATGATGTCATCTATTGAATAGTGCCCATACTATTGGTCTAGAGATGTGGGAGTAACTCTATATACTTAAATGATTTCCTATATAGACTAGCTTGCCTCTACTTTTAATCCATCACTCCGGGATGAAGGCCACCGACGGCCGAAACGCGTAGAGTGTATTCGTTTGGCAGCTTTATGTGATCTCTCTGGCGTGACCCCTGCAGCACAGTAACTATGGACTTTATTGGAATTTTTCAAAGACAGAGATAACTTCACCACAGAAGACTGTACCCATGTGCAATTTGGCGACAGCTGAGTATAACCCCCTCTGCTGTATGGTGACACTGTCTATCGTGGTTTCTGTCAATCTGCATATTTGCAAGTTTCTCTAGCATATGTTTTGTGCAACAGTACTTAACTATGTCTCCATCAATTTATGTGCTATGACCATGGTTACTCTATTTCTGCATGCTGCAGGATTTTTGTATTCATTATTGTATTTGCTGATCAGGGAATGAGTTGGTTCAAACATTTTTTTCTTTTCTCTTCCCTGTGTTTTTCCCTTGGTTTGAAGGTAAATTTTTATCTATGTTCATGCTTATTGCACATAGTATTATTGATTTCATACTTTTCTATATGCCTTTAGTACATTTTTGTTTATTATAGCAATAGGGTTCAACCAGATAGAATCTCTTTTTTGGTAAAATTATTTTTGTTCTTTATTTGGCTTTTGATTGCTTCATTATTTGATTATCTTTATAAGTTAGCACTCGCGCATGGATCAGTCGGACGCATTGACACTGACGTCATCACCGAGCGCTGGAGCAGACTGATCCATGCGCGAGTGCTACAGAGGCTTTAACAATACGGAGCCACTTTCCAGGACTCTTACACAGCATTACCTGCCCTGGATATCTGCTGGGTTACACTTGAAGACTGGGATTGCCCCAAGATGATGCAGTACTAACCGGATGGTGGTGATTATATCACGCAATGCTTGATTTTATTGTACTTTTGTAAGTGCATTTTTTACCCCCTCCTCCCCTTTCCCTCATTAAATATACTATTTTACGCTATGGGCGTGCGCTCTCTCCTCCTTTTTTCCTTATATATATATAATTTAACTCAGTATATATATATATATATATATATATATATATATATATATATATATATATATATATATATATATATATATATATATTTCCTTCTATATATATAAGTTATGGTGAGTAAAAAATATATATAATATAATATAATATATATAAGTTATGGTGAGTAAAAAAAGTGCCAAAAACCCTTCACAGCAAACGTATATATAGTATTTTTATTTACAATCAGAATGGCTTTGCTTCAATTGCCTTTAAGAGGACATCATTAAAAGAAACATGGCCGGCCTCACATGGTACAGTAGCCAATCAGAGCGTGGGAACTCCATCCCAACTCTGATTGGCTCTAGTACACCATGTGACAGAGGCTTGGGGGAGAACGGATATGACGTGAAAGCCTGTCACATGGTACTAGAGACAATCAGAGTAGGGATAGACTTCCCACGCTCTGATTGGCTACCGTACCATGTGAGGCCGGCCATGTTTCTTTTAATGACGGCATCATAAAGGCAATTGAAGCAAAGCCATTCTGATTGGCTGTGCTTTCATTGCCTTTAAGTGACGTCATCAAAAAAATTTTTATTGGCCAAAGCACATGGTTTTCACGGCCCAATCGGGGCCGTGGAAACCATGACGAAAATGTGACGTCATAGGCCTTTAAAAGCCTATGTCGTCTCATTTTGAAGCCAGACGCCGAGGAGGAAGGACCTCCTAAAGAAGAAGAAGACAAGGGCGTGGCAGCAGACGTAAGAAGACCCCGGAACAGAGCCGCATCTGAAAGAAAGAAGAATACAGATGAAGATGAATTACAACTAGAAGACCCGTAGATTGTTTTGGATTTTTAGTGTAATGTTTCTTTTTTTCTGGTTTATTATTTTATGGGTTCCTGTGCGTGGATTGGTTCGCGAGTAAGCTGTTCAACGGGAGTCGGTGAGTGGGTCAAGTAATGGTAAGTGAAGAAAAGAAATGTATTTTATGTAACTTGTTTTTTTCTTGCTTTTTACATGTGTTGGTTTTTTTTTTGTACATAATTTCTTGCCACTGTATGTATTTATTTATGTATGTATGTCTAGAGAGATATATACATACAGGGTAAGAAATGATTGTGTTTGAAAAGCTTGCTTTGCACTATTTTAAATGATTTTGGCTATGCTGCTATGCATAGATGTGTGTTGAATGTATTTTATAATTAGATAGATGTAATTTTTGGGCTTGTATACTGTACTTTAGGTCATGGTGAGGCTTGATTTTGTATGTTTTATTTTTTGGTGTACTTCTATTTTGTATGATGGTAACTTGTTCTCTTTAACGGTTGCTATAGTTAATTGTGTAATTGGTATGGATGCTATTTTAATTGTTTTGGGATGTAATTAATGTATGCAAATTGATTGATGGTGACTTTATTGGATTACATAGTATACTTTTTTTGATGTAATGCTATTTTCTTTGGAATATTGTATTGTTAACATTGATTTGCAGCGTCTACATGTTGCTTAGATTTTATGCATCATGTATACAATGTAAATGCAATGTTTTGAGTGGCATTTGAGGCTTTGGATTGGCATTTGATGCATTAGATTGGATGATTACATTTGATTTGTTTAGGAAATAGCATTGTATTTCATTGTGGATGTTATAGAGAAGTGATATTTTTATTTAAGCATGTTTTTGTTAACCCTGAGACATTTATTTGTATATTGGTTCATCATGTGTATATATGTGTGTATGTGTGTATATATATATATATATATATAGTATTTTTATTTTAAAAAAAATTGCATGATGAAGCCACTGTACAAAGGAATGTGTGAAGGGTGGGTATCGGGCCAGGGTGGCTTAACCCCTTAATTACCTTTGCGGTTAGTATCTGATAAGGTGATTAAGGGGTTCATTGATATGTGAATGTAATTGCAATGTATTGGCTATGTATTATTTTGGCAACGGACTACAAGGATTATGATGGCGACGGGGCCTTCTTATTGATGAGGTCAGTAGAAGTTTCTTTATTTTACTATGCTAGTTAATGTGTTTAATAATGGCCAAATAATCTATTATCCCTATCTGGATAATAGTTATTTGGCACATTATTGTACTGTATGTGTTGGGGTGGGGGGAGGGGGTATTGGCCCCAAGGGTATGTGGGTATGCCTCCCTTGTGGGTAGTGGGTGAGGGTGATTAGGCATCACGGGGTGGGGGGTTATTGGGGGAGGGTATGTAGGCCTCCCGAGTGGTGGGTGAGGGTGGGTTAACCCCTTAATGACTGTAGCGGTTACTAACCGCTATGGTGAGTAAGGGGTTAGGGGACATTACATTGGATGTTTTTATTCTTGTTTCTGTTTTGCAGAAGCGGATGGGGCATTAGCAGGATGAAAATGAGGATGGCCTTCATCGTGGCAGCCGGACATGGGTGAGTGCTATATGTATTTAATGTATTTATTGTTCTTTATGTATTTTAAATGGACAACTGCACTATTATCCATTTGTGGTTAATAGTAATTTTGCCCATTACTGTATTGTATGTTGTGTATTGCAATGTTTATTGGGGGCAATTGTCCCCAATAAACATGCTACACTGGCGACACACTTTATTCGAGCTCGGCTAGTCCCACGAATTCGGGTATACCCGGGTGTATTGAGGTTTGTGACTGTTTTCTGCCAGAGTGCATTGAGGTATTTTCCAGGCAGGGATTGAAGCATTTTATTCCCGCTGGCTGCAATACTGCACAGTATATATATATATATATACTGCATTACAATTCATGAATTTATGCCATCTGGTAGACACGCGAAGCATTGCAGCCTATTAAATCCTAATCATTATCATTTAACAGATCAGCCGCCCGTCAGCCAGGCATGAACCCAGGCTGGGAAGGCAAACGCAACGGGGCTTGTCAGAGGTGAGGAGCGGCGCATTCCAGGTATCTGCCAGGTACATACTGGGTATTTGCTCGAATAAAGTGTGTCGGTGCAGTATTATGCGTTAACCCCTTCATTGCCTTAGCGGCTATCTGCTATGGTAATGAAGCAGAATTTATGTATTTTAATAATATTGTGCGGGAGCAGGGGGTCCCCTGAGCTGAACCTCATTGAATTCTGGCTCAGGGACTCCCTACTTCCCGAGTTACAGGCCCCGGTTTGGGGCATCGATTACAGTGTCGACGCCATCTTTATAGTGGGCACGTCGCGTATGGGACGCTATAAAGATGGCGGCGACACTGCCCACCCGATGACACATACCGGGGCCTGTAACTCGGGAAGCAGGGGGTCCCTGGTCCACAAAGCAATGCGGTTCAGCTCAGGGGAACCCTGCTCACTGTACAGTATTCTTAAAAATATATTCATGCTGCTTCGTTACCATAGCACATAGCCGCAAAGGTAAGGAATGATTGTTTATTGATATGTAGATGTGCAGAGGGTCTCCGGAGCTGAACCGCTTTGGTTTTAGGTCCGGGGACCCCTGCTTTCCGAGATTCAGGCACTTTAGTGGGTGCTGGTATCCCTCTGCTTTGTTTACATTCTGCGGTCACGTGATCGGGACCTTTAAATGCAGAGGGATACCGGCACCTCATAAAGGGGCCTGTATCTCGGGAAACAGGGGGTCCCCGGACATGAAACCAATGCGGTTCAGCTCCGGAGACACCCTGCACATGTACACAATGAATAAAAATGGTTTATAAAATAATTTTTAATGTGCTGATGTTTGCGCAGAGAGAGAGGCGGATCTCTCTTTGCTGCAGACATATCTCGGCAGGGGACAACTTCTCGGCAGCTTCTCGCCAGGCAGCTGTCTCGCCACAGGTTACTCGCCATTTTATCAAATGGTGGTGGTGCATTCATTCACCAGGGATTCGGCCCTTCTAGCATACAGTGAGTTTAACACGCCAAAAACATAGCGAATTCAAAAACTGGCTAATGCTTTTTTTCGCTGCTTAGTGCATAGACCCCTATGTCTCCTGCTGTTTTGGAAATTGTCTAAATAAACTGAAAGCTATTTGCACTTTTCATTACTTTGGAGCTGTGGACTATTTTTATTTTGGGAATTATATTGAGTTAGTCTTTCTGGCACCTCTTTACCTATTTATCCTACGTACACTAGCTATACATTTTTTTTATTTTTTACAGATCTCTCATTTTCTTATTTTTTGAGCTGGTCCTATTTTTTCTCTTGTTATACAGTACTGGAATGAATGTTACAATTCATCAATCAGATGCAAGGTAACAGAAAAGTCTTCACTTAGATGTGAGAGGACAATGGTGTTAATGGTTACAACATATTCTCAAAGTACAAACCTGACAGGTCTGATGTCACCACGTACATATTGACATACAGTAATAAAATAATTTCAATGTTTTTGTGCAGTTAGCACTTAATTAGGGAGTGAGAAAGTTAGCATGGTAGGTGCTCTTTATCTTGATCCAATCATGCATATTCATCGCAATTGCTTAAGCCAGTAATATAGTGGGCGTGCGTGCCTGTGCGAACGCTCATGCACGTGACGCACACTTTGTGTGTGTACGGTCCGTGCTGCTGTGAGTGACCGGCTTGGAAGGTACTGTGTGTGTGTGTGTCACTGTGTGTGTCACTGTGTGTCACGGTGTGTCACGGGGGAAGCTGTGTGTGTGTGTGTATTAAAAATTAAAAAAAAAACATGCTGTGAGAATAAATTATTTATTAATATTGTGCACACATACACACACACACACACACACACATACACACACATACGTCACACACACACATACATTGCGGAAGTGGCGCGAATACTTACTTTTCAGAGTCTTCAATACTATCGCCTGGCTCCACGCTCCTTACCATGCGCGAGCGCGGCCCTAGCATACAATGTCCGGCTAACCACAGCCAACTATAACTGCAGTGCACGCCCCCACTATATTACAGCCTCAAAGAGAGTGATGCAAAGAACACATTTAAAAACAAATTAACAAACAGAGACTTTAAACAGTGCACAATAATAATATAACAAATGAATTCTAATATATGCCTGAAACCCAATATACAATTCAATACACAAGAGAGTCATGATTTCAGAATTTTGAAAGCTATATCTAGGTAGGTCAGTTTTGCATCAGGTTTTGATTTTTAAAGGCTCTACTAAGTGGTGGAACTCTATAGTCCGACTACACATTTCAAAACCGTATATCCTATTTGGTTCAGTTGGAATGTTTGACTCACCTATTTTTCATGGAGTTAGTGTAAAAATTCTACTCCAATGAATAATAATGAATTCTCAACACCGGACCATAATCATTAATATTAACTGTCCTTTTCAGATTAAGGGTTTGATCCTCAAAAGGTCGATAATTATTTTTATGTAATGTTATCTCATGTTAAGGTATCAATACCTGTAACGCATATCCCCAGAAGTCGTTAGCGCTACGATGTTCATCCATTTTCCTTAAAAATAACGGAATGATACATTAAGGGACATGGCTTATTATATGCAAATCATATGGTAATGAGCACTTCACCTAACTATGGACGGAAATTTTCAGGCCTCCATTACTATTAATGCATGAGAATAACACTACAACATTTAGCACCAGCCAAAAGCTGCCCTTACTCACTTCCAAACCCTGAGTAGCATTGCGTTATTTCTGTATGTAGCCAGGTCCCCTCTGTCCCGCAACCCACCCCCCCTCGTTACCTCCGCTGCCGGGGGTCACTCGACAGACCCGCCGGCACGTCTGGAGGGTGTGGGCTGAGCAGTGAGCACTCCGGTCCCCGGCGGCACCCGGCGGTCCCACTCGGAGGTCCACGGTGGCACCCGAGCAGGGCGTCGCCATCTTGCGCAAGTTCGCGCATGCGCAGTGAGTCCCCGCATGCGGCGGCCAGCCAGGGACATTGCGCATGCGCAGTGATAGCGTGCGAGAGGCAGCCAATCACAAGAGGGCTCTAGAGAGGGACTACACATCCCATGAGCCTAAGGAGCGCACCACATGACCCCAGGGAGCCAATAGGGCTACAGCATCTCCCTGCAGAGGAGATTAGATACATTTCGCAGGCTCTGAGCACATTAGTCAGTCGACAATCGGAGCAGCTAGGGGAAGGTGGTAGGGTGCAGGAGTCAGTGACTCCCTGCACTAGGCCAGCAGCCCCCTAGGCCCCAGATAGCCCTGAGCCACCAGTAGTTTTGTGTTGTTTCAGGGACAGGCCCCAGGTTAGGGATACTGCCCCTTATTATTCAGAAGTTAGCTAGGGACACAGCGGAAGCTGCGCGTCCATCAGAGGTCTGGGCTCAGACCCCTATATATATATTATATGAAAAGACTATCTTCCCGGAGGCCACGCCAAGCAGTGACTGCGGCCAGCTGGCGGCAAACAGATTCCCGCCCAGTTACAGACAGTGCGGAGCTGCGGTGATATTATCCACGCCGGAAGTCACCCCACGCGTAGGAGGACATCACGGCGGATCCAAACCCAGTGGTATAGCGGCACCCGTGGCTGGAGCCAGGGCAGGTATCGTTATAAAGTGCACCAACAGAGTACTCACACGGGACTAGTGGCTGCGCAGTCACATATATCTATCTCACGTGAAGGGACATATTGTGTGGGGTTACTGGACACAGGGTGGGATCACCCGGTGGAAGGGGGTTGCGTCCTGCGAGACGCAGTAGTTAGTGTCTCCTTTAGGGAGGGACACCTATTTATCATATGCACAATTACGTTTGCACTAGTAAAGTCATAGGTTGGTTTACATGCTGTGTGTGTAGTGATATATATTGTCCTGCGAGGAACCACTCCCTCTCTGGTGGGAGCCATTGCAGGTGGAGGCGCTGCACCGAGTACGAGGTTACTCATAATATTATACGTGACCCAGGTTCCCCGTGGCAGAAGCTCAGCCCTCCTGTGAGCCCAACAGGTAAAGCACCACACCTGGTAACATTAGGTTCTCCGCACCTACACTCTATCTGCGATTGGGTGGGGGAATATCCGTTACGTTTGGAGGCGCTGCTGAGATCAGACCTGGGGTGCCCTATTCCATATCAAATTTTCCGAATTAAACGCCATCATGTCTGTGCTGTCAAAGCAAGAAGTCCATGACTGGGCCTCAGCGTGCCGCAAGTTCCCAAGACGCGTGGTCGCAGTGGCGGGAGTGTCAAACGACACGGACTTATTCGCAGTGCGCAAGCAAGTAAGGAATTGTCCGGGACTGACCACCGCCTGGGTGGTAGACTATAAACTTGATGCTGACGGCCGGGGGACCACCTACCTCCTGGCCACCGAACGCGACATATGTTCAGAGACTGTTCCCCATGTATTAAACCTATCAGAGCCCTCCACAGAGGACTGTCCCATGATATATCTTGACACACAGGCTCCCGGAGAACCGTCCACCAATAATGGGCCAACCACGACCCAACGGGTGACCAGTACTCCTCACAGGGTAGGTCCCCCTAAGGTCTCCTTCACTCCGAGTGGTGTAGGAGGGGTCAGCAGCTGGGCGGGGAGTCCACCCATCTCGCCTACTCCTGATAGACGGTCAGGCAGTCCCCCCAACCATGCCTAGCGTAGGAACTGGAAAAAGTAGTCAGCCCCTTAGTGGAAGTCTTTCCTTGAATTTGACAGCCTCTCAACTAGTAGAAGCCAAAACCATCTCGTCTCAAGCACAGAGCTACCGGAAACTAAAAGCCTTTTCTAGGATTCTACCAACGCCTTCAGGAGAAGAAGGGATCGAAACATGGCGGGAACATACTCTCCAAGTAATAGCGGAGTGGTCGTGGTCTGAAGCCAGCAAAAGGCAGAGGTTGGTTGAGTGTCTCAGAGCCCAAGCCTCCATACTGGTACGGACACATCATGAAGTGGAAGGAGAAGTTATGGCACAGGAACTGGTGGAAATGCTCACTCAGTCCTAGACCCGAGAAGACGACGAGGATGAGCTGATGGCCCAGTTGAAAGCTCTTCGCCAAAAAGAAGGAGAGGATTTGTCTGCCTTCGTCCGCAAACTACAGCTGTTGTTGGGGAACCTCCTGTCCAAAAACATCATTTCAGTTGCCGAAGTGGACCAGTACCGACTCAAACAGCTACTAAAGGGGTCGTTGCCTAGCCACTCCATAGCTATAATGATGCGGGCCGCTCCGATCGCTGCTGTACCACCCAGCTACATGGAATTGTTGCGTCACATCAGAGGACATGAGGTGCAGCTACATTTTCATGACTCCAAAAAGACCAAGGATGACACCTCTGTCCCCTCCGCCCCAAAGGGTAAGAAATCTTCCAACCAGGAGGAGGAGGTGACTCACAAATCGCCTGCCGGGAAGGGCCGTACCTCCGAGAGATCATCTTCCACGTACAAGTGTCGTTGTGAATGCCGCGAAGTCGTTTGCTATAACTGCTGGAAGAAGGGCCACTTCTCCAGCGATTGTCCAGAGAGGGAGGATCCTCCAGAGGAAAAACCTCCCGATAGAGGAAATTCAGCCCGATCAATGGTCTGCCGCATACAAATGGCAGAGTCTAACCCAGAAACCCCTACTGGAACCAAAGATGCTCCTTCGGACTCCGGCCCCAGTGATGACGCCTTACCAAGGTAAGCTTACAGTCAAGTAGACCCCTCGGCCATCGTGCCTGTTGTACTGGAAGGGATCTATGCATCTGCCCTACTGAACACCGGATCCCAAGTGACCATTTTATACCGCAAGTTCTATGACCAGCACCGTAGACACTGCCCCCTAAGGTCGGCCGAACATATGAAGGTTAGGGGGTTAAGTAATGAAGACTACCCCATCGATGGGATTGTAAGGGTTCAACTGGAAATACTCCAACTGAACACCGGCAAGAAACACCCCATGTATGTAGCGGCAATGGTATGCCCAGAGCCCCAAGACCAGTGCAAGTATCCGATCATCTTGGGAACCAAAACTGATATAGTACAAGCTGTAATCAGAGCATACCTGAAAGAGAACAACGAGTTGCCGCTGGCCAATACGCTCCTAGATCCCATCCTACGAGAGGAGTGCAACCGGGTATATGCCTTGGAGCATCACGAGGATCTCTACAATCGTCAACGTGGACTGACGACCATATTACCAGGGGGAGTGCAATGAATGGCCGTCTGGTGCTGTTATACCGAGCAAGATGAGAACGATCAGCTGTTCTCTCTGGAGAGTACCCCTGAGGAAGAAGTTCAGAGAGGGTATAGGGTACTACCCGAAGTGAGGGAGTGGACGACTAAAATCCCTCTACGAACCTACGTATATGTGCAGAACATCTCCCCATTCCCGATGGAACTTGATGCCGGACAGAGTCTGGGTTGCATATATCCGGTTAGCCCTGTGGAAACAACGCCCCAGGTGAATGCGGCGGCAGCGAGTGAGCGGTTAGTCGATCTGGACTTCAACTTCGGCGAGTCGACATTGCCCACTGAGTGGAAAGAGCGGCTGACAACACAGTTGAATAAACGACGGACTGTGTTCTCCACGAGTGAGATGGGTGTGGGGTACAGTCGCAGCGCTCAAGATGCCATTAGACTGAGTGATGCAACTCCGTTCCGTGAACGCTCTCGTCGCATCGCCCCTAGGGATGTGGACGATATGAGGAACGTCTTGCAAGAAATGGAGACCGCTGGGATTTTGACGGAGTCTCGGAGCCCTTACGCCTCTCCCATAGTGGTGGTGAGGAAAAAAACAGATCTGTACGACTGTGTGTCGACTATCGAACCCTGAACAATCGTACGATACCGGACCAGTACAACCTTCCTCGCATTGAAGGGATCCTGAATGCTCTGAACGGAAGCCAATGGTTCAGCGAGCTCGATCTACGATCTGGGTACTATCAGGTACCCATGAATGCAGAGGATCAGGAGAAAACAGCCTTCGTCTGCCCCCTGGGGTTCTACCAATTTACACGTATGCCCCAAGGTATATGTGGGGCCCCTGATACCTTCCAAAGACTGATGGAGAAGACTATCGGGGACATGAACCCTCGGGAGTGTCTCTTCTACCTGGACGACATCATTGTCTTCGGAAGGACCCTGGAAGAGCACGAAGAGAGACTGCTTAAAGTGATAGACCGTCTTGGGAAAGAAGGACTGAAATTGTCCCTCGACAAGTGTCGGTTTTGTCACACCTCGGTGACCTACGTGGGACACATCGTGTCTGCTCAAGGAATCGCCACCGACCCAGCCAAAGTAGAAGCGGTCGTGAACTGGCCGCGTCCCGAGAATGTCGTGGAACTACGATCCTTCCTGGGGTTCTGTGGGTATTACCGTCGCTTCGTGGAAGGGTACTCTAGTCGAGCTAAACCCCTGAACAATCTGGTGAAAATATACCCCGAAGATACAGGAAAGTAGGCCACATCGGCCCGTCAACTGATTGGCGATAAATGGATGCCTGCATGTGAACAGGCCTTCCTGAAGTTGAAGAAAAGCCTGACCGAAGCGCCGGTGCTTGCGTATGCTGATCCCGAACAACCATACATTCTGCATGTGGATGCCAGTCTTAATGGACTGGATGCCGTCCTGCACCAGAAGCACCCCGAGGGCCTTCGGCCTGTAGCCTACATCAGCCGCAGTCTGACACCCAGTGAACAGAAATACCCTGTCCACAACTGCAGTTCCTGGCTCTCAAATGGGCGATCACCGAAAAGCTCCACGGTGTTACGTTTGAGGTAAGGACGGATAACAATCCCCTCACGTACATCAATACCTCGGCCAAATTGGATGCAGCAGGACACCAATGGCTGGCAGCCCTGAACAATTACCGCTTCTCCCTGAAGTATTAGCCGGGACCCTTGAATGTCGGGGCTGATGCCCTCTCCCGACGGCCAGGGCTAAGTGCTACTCAAGATGATGAGGAATGGGAAGAACTTCCAGGACCAGGGGTGTGAGCTATGTGTAGCACCGCCGCCATCATAAACGATCAAGTGGCCTTCTCAAAATTAAGGGTTGCAGATTCCTTGGGATGCCAGTCGCAGGCTGTCCCAGCCGCCTACTGCGATCCAAAGGGAATGAACATAACTCATGACAAAGTGCTACGGTGGAAAGATCTGGTAGACTACCAAATACGAGATCCTGTCATTAGTATCATTAGGCAAGCCATTGAAAAGAAGAATCCAGCCCTTCTGAAGCGTTCTCCCAACGACTTGGTTGCCTCACTCATGCGGGAAGTGGACGAATTCGAAATCGATAACTGTTTACTCTATCGGGTGGTGTAATATCACAACCACCCGGACAGACGACAACTAGTCCTCCCTAAGAACTTTCAGTACATTTTGTTAAATTCCCTACATGATGAGCATGGACATCTCGGTGTAGAGAAGACATTTGGGTTGGTCCGAGACCGCTTTTTCTGGCCCAAGATGCGAGAGGCAGTAGAACGCCATTGTCGCCGTTGTTCGCGGTGTATCCAACGCAAGACCCTGCCTACCAGAGCAGCGCCTATGGGCCATCTGAAAAGTTCTGGTCCCATGGACCTTGTGTGTATGGACTTTCTGTGCATTGAGCCTGATAGCCGAGGAATATGCAACATGCTGGTCATCACGGACCATTACACCCGGTATGCCCAGGCCTTCCCCACTAAAGACCAGAAAGCTATCACGGTGGCGAAGATATTATGGGAAAAGTACTTCGTTTATTACGGTCTTCCAAATCGCCTTCACTTAGACCAAGGTCGGGATTTTGAGAGCACTCTGATCCAAGAATTGCTAATATGCTGAACATTGCCAAATCACGAACGTCCCCGTATCACCCCGAAGGAGACGCTTTGCCAGAACGATTTAATCGGATATGCTTGGAACACTAAAGGGAGCTCAGAAGACTGAATGGAGTCGACACGTGGAGGCCCTGGTGCACGCGTACAATTGTACCAGACACGAGTCAACTGGATTCTCCCCATACTTCCTCATGTTCGGGCGAGAGGCGAGACTGCCAGTAGATGTACGCCTTAGAGTCTCGACGGATAGGATACATAATGCTACCCATTTCAAATATGTGCAAAGACTTAAAGACAGCTTGCAGCAGGCCTATCAACAGGCTGAGAAGTCTACAGCTAAGCTAAATGCTGACAATAAAAGGCGATACGATCATAAGGTCAAATATCGGGAGCTTCGTCCTGGAGACGCTGTGTTGCTTCGAAATCTGGGAGTCCCAGGAAAACCCAAATTGGCCGACCGATGGAGAGACGGTGTATATAAAATAGAATCTCAGATGCCTGGCCTCCCGGTCTATTGCATCAAAGACACTGAAGGCCGGGTAAAGGTATGGCACCGTAACCATCTTCTCCCCATTCCACAAGTGGGAGATGAGGAAGCCGATGGGAGATGAGGAAGCCGAAATACTGGCCACACCGCTCAACGGTGAGTCCGACTTATCAGAGATGGGTCAAGAGACTGTAAATAACGAAACCCACTCTGAAACTCCTGAAGACCCTATGGAAGGACCCTCTCAAAGGGACTATTCCACAGAAGGGGCATCTCCCGGAGGAGCTACGGGTAAAGGGCCCAGTAGGCCAACGCCTACTAAGGTGGCACCAACAGGCCAGCCTTTGGATCCACAGAGCCCGTGCTTTGTGCCAAACAGTGTCAGGATCGCGCCAGGCTCCGCCCCCAGGACGCATCACGCGGCTGTACCTCTGACATTCACAGTCCGCTATCGATGCGTACGCAGCTGCGCAATGCTTCACCCGCTGAGGCGCGCTCCTGCAGTATCACCACGGCACCCACTCTGCGTCGCACTCCTCGTACGCGTGCACACCGCACACCAACGAACACTAGCAGCATCAGCTGTGTTACACCAGCAGCCAATCCTGCACTACCCTATCGGCTCATGGCTTATGTGTGAGGTCATCATCTGCTAGTTCCTATTGGTGCCTTCCCCTTTAAATGCCTTCCTGTTTCACTTTCACTTTGCTGGACATAAACACTGTTGTGCTGTGCTTGCTGCTTCTTGGATCTTGTCTGTTCCTGTGCCTTGCCTGACTCGTGTTGTGACCCCTGCTTGTACCTGGACCTGTCTCTTTTCTACCCCTGGACTTCGGCTTGTTATTGGACCCCCGTTCTCTCCACTCTTTGATCACGGCTTCGGATAACGACGTTTCTTCTCTCTCCAACCCCGGATCACGGCAAGTACCACGGCTTCCCTGAACTCTCCTGCCCCGACTCAGCTCCACGACTCCGACAACGCATTCCGGACCTGGCTCCGTGGTTGTATGGCGGCGGTTATATACATCCCCACCTCAGCCCCGCGGTCTAGTCCTGTTTGTGGAGATCGCAGCGTGACAAACAGAGACTGTTCAGAGACATTTCTCCCCTCAAGGGAAGAGGCTGAGCCTCAGGACTGTGGTTATTACTCCCCTGAGGGAGTTGCAGAAGAACAGCTCCGAAGGAGCCAGAGAGTCAGGTACCCTCCAAATCGGGTAACCTATGATCAAATTGGGGCACCCCATTATGAGGCTCAGCAGTAGTCTCGGAGCAAAATCCAATCTGTGTTTGTGATGCTCACAAAATTGTGCAACATCGTATAAAGTCAATGCGAATGTGCTAAGTTATATAATTGAACTGCATTTTTATTATATAATTTCTGTACATGGTTGAGTTGTGTCCCAAGCGAGGTCGTTGGGGTTTTTTACCAGGGGGAGGATGTAGCCAGGTCCCCTCTGTCCCGTGCCCCCCCCCCCCCTCGTTACCTCCGCTGCCAGGGGTCACTCGACAGACCCGCCGGCACTTCTGGAGGGTGGGGGCCGAGAATGGAGCACTCCGGTGCTCCGGAGGTTCCCGGCGGCTCCCGAGCAGGGCGACGCCATCTTGCAAAAGTGATAGCGTGCGAGAGGCAGCCAATCAGAAGAGGGCTCTAGAGAGGGACTACATATCCCATGAGCCTAAGGAGCACCCCACATGACCCCAGGGAGTGAATAGGGCTACAGAATCTCCCTGCAGAAGAGATTAGATACATTTTGCGGGCTCTGAGCACGTTAGTCAGTCGGCGATCGGAGCAGCAAGGGGATGGAGGTAGGGTGCAGGAGTCAGTGACTCCCTGCACTAGGCTAGCAGCCCCCTAGGCCCCAGACAGCCCTGAGCCACCAGTAGTTTTGTGTTTTTTCAGGGACAGGTCCCAGGTTAGGAATCCTGCCCATTATTATTCAGAAGTTAGTTAAGGGCACAGCGGACGCTGCGCGTCCATCAGAGGTCTGGGCTCAGACCCCTATATATATTATATGAAAAGACTATCTTCCCGGAGGCCACGCCAAGCAGTGACTGTGGTTTGCCGGCAGCAAACAGATTCCCGCCAAGTTACAGACGGTGCGGAGCTGCGGTGATATTATCCACGCCAGAAGTCACCCCATGCGTAGGAGGACATCACACCAGATCCAAACCCAGTGGTATAGCGGCACCCGTGGCTGGAGCCAGGGCAGGTATCATTATAAAGTGCACCAACACAGTACTCACACGGGACTATTGGCTGCGCAGTCACACATATCTTTCTCACCTGAAGGGACATATTGTGTGGGGTTACTGGACACGGGGTGGGATCACCCGGTGGAAGGGGATCGCGTCCTGCGAGACGCAGTAGTTAGTGTCTCCTCTAGGGAGGGACACCTGTTTATCATATGCACAATTACATTTGCACTAGTAAAGTCATACACTACCGACACACTTTATTGAAGTGTGGTCGGTACCGCAAGCCGGGAAATCTCCCGGCTTGCTAGTGGCCGCCCCTCGGCGTGCCGCGCGTCATAGATGCGCGGTCACGCGTCATCGGGAGCGTGCGCCCCCTGCACGCGTGTCCAGGGGCTCCCCGAGGGAGCCCTGGTGTCCCGCGATCGCGGGACAGCGGCAGGGGGTTCCGGGGGACCCGGCGGACCCGGCAGCGGTAGGGAGAGCGCCCCGATCGGAGGGCGCTCTTACGCTGCTTCGGCGTGCGCCCGTCACACTCGGGCGCGCGCCAGGCTACTGCTGCGGCACAGAACGGACAAATGCTCGAATAAACTGTGCCGCAGCAGTAGGTTGGTTTACATGCTGTGTGTGTAGTGATATATATTGTCCTGCGAGGAACCACTCCCTCTCTGGTGGGAGCCATCGCAGGTGGAGGCGCTGCACCGAGTACGAGGTTACTCATAATATTATACGTGCCCAAGGTTCCCCGTGGCGGAAGCTCAGCCCTCCTGTGAGCCCAACAGGTAAAGCACCACACCTGGTAACATTAGGTTCTCCGCACCTACACTCTATCTGCGATTGGGTGGGGGAATATCCGTTACATGTAAATAACCTACAAGATTAAAGGGAAAGGAAGTGGTTCCCATATGAATAAACTGTGTAGGATTTAACGCTTACATGTGTCATACCAACATACTGCACCGACACACTTTATTCGAGCAAATACCCGGTATGTACCTGGCAGATACCTGGAATGCGCCGCTCCTCACCTCTGACAAGCCCCGTTGCATTTGCCTTCCCAGCCTGGGTTCATGCCTGGCTGATGGGCGGCTGATCTGTTAAATGATAATGATTAGGATTTAATAGGCTGCAATGCTTCGCGTGTCTACCAAATGGCATAAATTCATGAATTGTAATGCAGTATATATATATGTAGTGTGCAGTATTGCAGCCAACGGGAATAAAATGCTTCAATCCCTGCCGGAAAATAACTCAATGCACTTGGGCAGAAAACAGTCACAAACCTCAATACACCCGGGTATACCCGAATTCGTGGGACTAGCCGAGCTCGAATAAAGTGTGTCGCCAGTGTATAAATGGCTGAAACACAGCAACAAATGCATATGAAATTAGTTTTTCTTCAAGTGATTAACTATTATGATTTGTATTGATGAAATGGAATGTAATATATGTTTATGTGGCCTACTATTGTATATAATATAGAGTGTATAAAATATGAGTGTACAAGAATGAATCTACATTTGACAACAAGAATTTCAAGGTAGAAAACAGTTGAGGCACTGTGTAAAAAGATCAAAATCTAATTTTTTTTTAAAATAACTATTTACAATAACAGTAACAATCAACTTACTTACAATGATTCAAAAGCCTTGCCTTTTTTCACTTGAGCACTGCCGCCCTCACTTGGCCCACGGTACGGGGTCTCCCATAGAGCACAGTCAGCAACAGAGGTGTAGAGGGTGTGGCTTGCTTATCAGTGACCTTTGTGAGGAAGTGGGTCGCCGTGGGCTCTTGAACCTCCTCCTAAACTTTGGGCTCTGCCGTCACGGACGCAGCCTCTGTATGATGCTCCTGAAAAATAAATAGATCATATTCTCAAATACATTCTCGTACGTCTCTTCATTTATATTACAGAGGTCAGCCCAAATTCTTTGCCTGGTTGCCAGTCCTCTCATTGCTGCCAGGCACTGGCTCTCTCCAGCTGCGGAACTCCCTCACTGTCCCGCGCAGGGCCTCACTCTGACGTTGGCGCGCGCACCTGCATGAGAGAGAGGCCCAGCCGTGGAGAGTAAGGGAGAGAGGCAGGCCCAAACAGCGTGGGAGAGAGGGAAGCCCAGATGGATATCACAGCAGCTGGGAGAGAGCCAGGGCACCAGAGGCCTGACATCATCTGGGGGAGGTAAGTGTGTTTTTTGTATGTATTTGGGGTGGGGTTTGTAGATATTTGGAGGGTGGAGTTTTTTTTTTTTTTTTAATTTCGGGTGTGATAGGGGTTGTATGTATTTGGGGTGTTTTTTTTAATATGTATTTGTGGGTCGGGATTTTGTATGTACTGTATTTGGAGGATGGTTTTTTGTATGTATTTGTGGGGTGGGTTTTTTTGTATGTATTTGGGGGGGAGTTTGTAGATATTTGGGGAAGGAGGTATTTTATTATGTATTTGAGGGTTGAGGAAGTTGTATGTATTGGGTAGTTTTTATATGTTTTGGGGGCGGGTTGTATGTATTAGGGGGGAGGGAGGTATTTTGTATTTGGTGGGTGGGGGTTGTATACATTTGGAGGTGGGAGGTTTTTTGTGTGTGTTTGGGGTGTGGGGTATTTTGTAGATATTTGGGGGGAGGAGGTATTGTATTTTCGTATGTATTTGAGGGGTGAGGAAGTTGGATGTATTGGGGTGGGGTTATTTTTATATGTTTTTGGGGGGCAGGGATTGTATGTGTTAGGGGGAGGGAGTTTTTTTTTGTAATTTTGGGGGTAAGGGGGTTGTATAAATTTTGGAGTGAGAGGTTTTTTTGTATGTATTTGGGGGGTGGAGAGTTTGTCATTAGGTCGAAATTAACGACCTTCTGATGATCAACCCTATAACGTTCTGGGAAAGCTGAATAAAGAACAGAATTTTTTATTTTTTTGCTGAATGAGTAAACAGATAAAAACATGACTTCATGTATTTTTGTCATAAAACACAAACACATGAGAGACGATTTAAATATTGATGAGCAGTTACAGACAAAGAAAATATTAGCTACAAAATATAATGATAAGAGAGTTTCTGCAATACCATTTGAGTAATTAATTACCGCACTGTGCTGTCATGAACACTGTTTGTTTCTTGCTGCACAACCTTTAGACTCTGATCTCCTGCTTGCATCATTTGTCGTACATCTCGCCCACACAATTGTGCTGTGTAGATTTGGGAATGCAGAGAAAATGAACCAGGTGGTACAAGCAAAAGAGACTGACAGCCACTGATTGCCATGAGACACGACAGCTTTATAAGAGAATCTGTAAAAAAAAACTAAAAAATAAAAAAAAGTTACAAATATACAGGAGCTAGAAAAGTGTGACAAATAACATGAAAGGTGAACTAGAGAAAGTGTTGGATACAGAAAGAGGAAAAAGTAATAGAAATGAAGGAAGAAAATAAGAAGAAACCCAGTACAGGCATACCCCGGTGTAAGGACACTCACTTTAAGTACACTCGCGAGTAAGTACATATCGCTCAATAGGCAAACGGCAGCTCGTGCATGCGCCTGTCAGCAGGTCCTGAACAGCAATACAAGCTCCCTACCTGTTCCGAAGCTGTGCGCAAGCGGGGAGACTATAGAACCTGTTACAAATGTGTTATTTACATCAGTTATGCACGTATATGATGCTTGCAGTACAGTACATGCATCGATAAGTGGGGAAAAGGTAGTGCTTCACTTTAAGTACATTTTCACTTTACATACATGCTCCGGTCCCATTGCGTACGTTAATGCGGGGTATGCCAATATGTCTCAATTAGACAGTATGTAGTAAATAGGCGATTTAACAGTATTTATTTAAATATATTTGTGCACTTAGAGCTTTATTTGGAGCTACAGTGTATCTTTAATTGAAGTTAATGTTTTATAGTATTCTAACTAATGGTAAACATGAGTAATCAGTGTTTGTCCACTTCATATTGCATAAAATTGAGTTTAATTACTTCTCAGGTTATGAATATAACATTAGTTGGTGTCCTGCATTACAGTGATTAAAACAATAAAGTAACAAAAATATAATACTCAATAAAAGCATGCTGACGGAAAACAGTACATTTTTATGGTGGTTATTTTCATATATTTTGGAATAATCGGCATAATCTTAACAGCCGATGTTATTTTGCTTGATGTTTTAAAATGTTTCTTTAATGTGTGCCTTCTTTTAATTTAGATTAATACAACAAATATGAATGCAAAAAAACCCAAAGAACCCATTAATTAAACCAAGTACTATATTAGTAGTGGGTCAGGTGTTACTAT
Source organism: Ascaphus truei (assembly GCF_040206685.1). NCBI lineage: Eukaryota > Metazoa > Chordata > Amphibia > Anura > Ascaphidae > Ascaphus > Ascaphus truei. The sequence goes on from NC_134483.1 coordinate 242,340,982, forward strand.
GAGTTAGAATGTCCCTTAAAAAATGAGTTACAAATCTTTTTTAAGGAATATCTATTTTAATGTCATTCATTTTAAACTAAACATGCATATTTGGATTTAGCATCACAAGAAAATGGGTAAATGATAATTTCAATGACAGGAGCCTATTCTAGTAACTGAGAGATTGTCTTTGTCAAATTGCATGATTCGACAAGGCAATAAGTAGCTAACATACATTTGTGATCTTGATGTACAGTACAGTATTCTATAAGACGTTTCATATCCGTCAAATCACGTCTGTTGAAATCTCACAGTCCATGTGATTACACAGACTAACCGTGCAATGTTGACTTGGTTTTTATTTGATATCACAGCCACACTATATAAAGCAGTAATTTAAGTCACTATTTGTCAGGGCTGTTGGGAGAGAGGGAGATAGAGACTGTACCTCAGAGATTAAGAGACATTATAGGCTAAAGCTGGTAAATTCTAGGCATTATTGAAATCCCTGCTCTCTGATTGGTTAAAATTTCTGACAATGTCTTTTGGAAGTGACTATAGTGGCCACTCTCCCGAGGGAGTGACCGAAGAACAGCACCGAAGGAGTCAGAGTGTCGGGCAGCTGCCAATGAGGATGACCTATGATCAGTTCGGGGCAACCCATTATGAGGCTCAGCAGTGGGCTCGCGATAGAGTGAAATCGGTTATCGTTATGTTCAGTGAGATGTACAATCTTATATAGAGCTATTATATTTAAGTTGTACGTATTCATGCATTTTTATTATATAACCTGTGTTCAAGTATGATCAGTTATTGTTATGCTGTTCCAAGCGGGGTCGTTGGATTCTACGAGGGGGAGGATGTAGCCATGTTCCACAGACTAACCCTCACTTCCGTTGTGGTGAGAGAGTTAGGGTAGGTTGCAGAGAGCGTTCCGGTGCACCGTAGGCTCTGCGGTGGCCTGAGCGTCCAGGGCGCCGCCATTTCTGTATTGCGCATGTGCAGTGGTTCCGTAGGCAACGGCGATGCCAGAGAGGTCGCGCATGCGCAGCAAGTGGTTGCGCGAGCGCGCGAAACATTGCCCTATCAAAGGAGGTTTAGAGTTGGGGACTACAAGTCCCAGAAGCCTCAGTAGGACCAGGTGATGGCTGGGAGCCGATAGGGCAAGGAGACTGAGCAGGGAGAGGTTAGGAGGTTGCGCAGGGGAGCACGTTAGGCAGAGAAGACCGAGAAGGGTAGGAGCTCCGTGTGTAGAGAGGCAAGTAGCCTCTACACTAGGCCCAAATAGGCCCTGAGTCACAGTCAGTCAGAGTTAATGTAGGGACAGGCCCTAGAATAGGAACCTGTCACTGTAGTGAGAGAAGTTGTTAAAGACCCAGAGACTGTCGCAGCACCATCCCAGAGGTTTGGACCCAGACCTTTTCAGGCACATCATCAGCCATCCGGGTGGGATCGCCCCGGAAGGTACTCCAGGCAGATCTACGTCGTCGGATCGTTTGTGAAGTCTGTTTGCAGGTCCGAGCGCAGGAGCGCTCGGCAGGTAACATCCAATAAGTGCACCAACTATAATATCATTCATACTAGTGGCTGCGCAGTCACACACATACACTCACTTTGGGGGTTTATGGTGTGGGGTATTGGACACAGTGTGGGAACACGGTGAAGGGTCACGTCCTATGAGACACGTTAGTTTATTGTGTCTCCTTGAAGAGTAACATTTATTTGAATGACATGCATGGTTATGGTTACCGCTAGTAAAGCTACTGTTTCTGTTATATGCTGTGTGAGTAGTATTGTATTATTGTCCTGTGAGGAACAACTCCCGCTCTGCTGGGAGCCGTCACAGGTGGAGGCGCTGCACTTGGTAAGAGATTATCCCTATATATATATATATATATATATATATATATATATATATATATATATATTGCCCCAGGCTCTCCGTGGCAGAGGCTCAAGCCCTGCAAGCCAACAGGTTAGACAGCATTGGTAGTAACTGTTCAGAAGGAAACAGGGCTACACATGTTACATGAATAATGTGTTTGACAGCTCTCCATACTGAACTGAAAAACAATGTACACTTGTTTAATAATGGCACATGACTATACATAAAATGTATTATTACCTACTATAAAGTTACGCCATCGCACAAAACATTAACTAATGCACTTTAGATTGACATATATGTATAACTTATTATAGGGCCATCATCACATCCAACTGAGCAGGAAACCAGACAACTTAGGAAATCTTCAGGAAGTAAGGCCAAACATAAATTAGATGATTTTTGATGTACTGTACACGTATAACTATATATTTCCCATGCAATGGTTGTGAAAAACTGCAATCTAAGCATAATGGCAATTGCATATGTAGCCCCCCCTCCTTGCCTTGAGCGCGGTCGCGGGTGCCGCCGGAGTCAATGGGTCGCCATTTTAAGTTGCGCATGCATGCGCAGAAGGCAGGCTGCCAAGTTAGGGCTTTGCGCATGAGTGCCAGAGAGAGCGGTGGCCATTACAGGTTCACACAGGCGCAAATAGAGCTCACGGCGGCCATTACACATAGAGCATGCGGCCCCAATGTTAAAAAGGTCCTGAGTGGACTACAATTCCCAGCAGCCTCTGGGGACTGCACTTTCACCAAGATCACATGCTGCATTCCAGCCACTAAGACTTACAGATTCTCTGCAGCAGGGAATTGGATACATTGTTGTGTGCAGATAGGAAGAGTCAGTCAGAGCTGGGAGCAGGTTAGGGAAGGGTGTGTGTAGGGAGCAGTAGCCCCTGCATACTAGGCCAGGTTACCCCCCTAGACCCCAGAAAGACCCTGAGCCATACCATTGATTGTGGTTGCGACAGGGACAGGCCCTAGGTAGGTGCTCTGCCCCTTTAGTTATTTGTTAAGTTCAGGGACACAGCTGCAGTTCTGCGAGCCCCTGACAATTGTGTCTGGACGCAGACATCACTCAAGATAGAGACTATCTTCCTGGTGGGATTGTCTGGCGGGATGCCACTACACGCATCAAGAGCAGAAGCATCGTGGATCACGCTTTCGGATCCATCAGCCAAGTACAGGCAGGTACCATCAAGTCACCAAGTGCACCAACTACACACCTCATATTAGTGGGCAGTGCTGTTCCACACTTGGGTGGGGTTGTGGGACTTTTGAGACACGTGGGTGGATGGTGGTTGGGTTGCGGCCCAGTGAGGCCAGGTTAAGGGTGACACTGCTGTGTTGCTATTGTTCTGTTGAAGTATTGTAATGTGTTATGTTTTAGTGCATATAGTAAACTGTTTTATCCATACTCTGGTGTAAGTACTTACTGTATGTGGTTCTTGTGTAAGGGGTTATTCTACACACTAGAATCTCTGCACACGTGGAGGTGCTGTAAGCAGTACGTTCCAGGATACACCCCAGGCTCCCAGTGGCGGAGGTTCAGGCCTCCTGTGAGCCTATCAAGTATTGCACCACACCTGGTAACATATGTATATTCCCCCACAGGGTCCCTATCTGCGATTGGGGGGGGGGAACTGTGCTACACATATATGAAAACATGCATTTCTAACATTCATATTACTCCTAAAACAAGAATCCTAATGTAAACATTATTAAACTAACAAGCATATGAGAAGTCCTCCAGCAGCAGCGGGAGAATACGCGGAGCACAGCCAAATGAACAGGACATGGTAAACGTGGGTGGTGACTTCAAAAGATTTATTGAACAGACAGGTACAGCTGCAGGATCATCTGACGCGTTTCAGCCCGAGGGCCTTTGTCAAAGAATGATCCAGCAGCGTGGGGAACATATACATATAGGCTGTGTTAACACAAAACACCTGCACAAGATACAGATCAGGTGGGGTTAAGTGATCAACCACATACCCATATACGGGGGTTAATAAAAGACGTTTTAAAAAACAATGCCAGCAAAGCATAATCTTGTTCAATGTCAGTGTCTTGTTTAACATCTGGACAATGGTAACCTAAGTCAGGGGGGCGCAAACTTTTTTCCCTGCGCCCCCCTGACGGCTGTCCCCTCGCTCCCGCGCCCCCCCCAACCCCAACTTACCCGCGCTCCGGCGTAATGACGTCACGTTGCCATAGCAACGTGACGTCACATGACCTCGCAGCGTCATTTTGACGCCGCGTTGCCATGGCGACGCCGGGAGGAAGCCGCCGGAGCCACGGGTAAGTATGGTTTACAGAGGCCCTGCAGCTCCCCCGGCACTTAATTTAAGTGCCTTCGGGAAGCGCGCGGGGCCTCTGTAAACCCCGCGCCCCCCGTCGGAAGTCTCGCGCCCCCCCTGGGGGTCGCGCCCCACAGATTGCGCACCGCTGACCTAAGTAACATATTGTCAATAGAATTGAATACACTTGAATAGTATCAATGTATATAAGGATGCTTGTTTGGCTCGGAATAAAATGTAACAACACTTAAAACCAAACAGTTGTCTGGTGTCAATCGTTATTGTCAAATATATAACATATCATAAAGTGGAGATCTCTGTTCAAATAATTCATGGATGTACAAGGTAAGCAAGATGTAGATGGTATGATGTAAATCATATCTGGACTGAATAGATGTCTGAACTTGGACAGGAACAAAAGAAGGGGGGGGAGGGGGGAGGGAGAGGGGTGAGGGGGGGGAGGGGGGGAGGGAGTGGGGTGAGGGAAGGAGAAGGGGGAGGAAGGGGAAGGATAGTGAGGGAGGTGAGGGGAAGGGGGGGGAAAGGAAGGAAAGGGGAAGGGAAGGAGGGGAAAAGGGTTAGGTAAACCAAGGTACCTATAACAAAATATAAATATAACAATTAGTGATACTTAATCATGTAAAAAGTGCTGTAATTCCCAGTCCACATTTAGACCGTGTGGTTGCAAGGTATCTAGCTGAAAAATCCATTGCATTTCTATTTTGTTCAATCTATTGAGACGGTCTCCTCATCTGATGTGTATTGGGATGTGGATAATACCAAAGAATCTAAAATTCTTTATACCACCGTTGGGGCAATTCGAAAAGTGTTTGGATACTGGGTGAAATCGATCTTTTTTAAGTATCAATCTAACATGTTCAGATATTCTGATATATAGTGGGCGGATGGTTCTGCCGACATATTTAGCATTACAGCCACACTGTATAACATACACCACAAAACTTGTGTGACAATTGATGAATGTTGGAATTCTATAATTAGACAATTTGGACACTGTGGCTATTCTTTTGGTGGGTACTGCATACTGGCAGCACTTACAAAATCCACATTTGAAGAACCCTTTGGGTATTGTCGAAATACTTTTGTAGGTGAAGACTGAAAAAGGCTCTTAGAAAGGGATGTAGCCAGGGTATTGGCTTTTCTGAATGCGAATCTAGGTTTTTGTACATAAGGTTCTAACTCTGGATCTAGTTTTACTACGTTCAAGTGTTTGGATATGATGTACCGAATCTGTGATGCCTGTCTACTAAACTTGGTTATAAACAAGGGGTTCTCTTCAAAAGTAGTTTTATTCAGCAATTTGTTTTTCTTCCTTTTTAATAGCGTAGACCTTTCAGAACAATCGGCGTGTGTAAAGGCCTGTTCTATATCAATGTTGGAGTAACCTCTGTCAGCAAATTTAAGACTGAGGTTCTTAGAGTGTTGGAGAAAATTGTTTTGATCCGAGCATAATCTTTTGCAGCGCAAAAATTGCCCTTTTGGTATCCCACGGATCATAGATCTCGGATGGCAGCTCTTAGCATAGAGGTAAGAATTTCTTGAGTGGGGTTTGGTGTAAATATCAGTGGAGATCAGGGAGTCTGGGCCACCATGGAGTGTTACATCTAGGAAGTTAATGTGCTTTGGATCAGTAATAAATGTAAAATGTAAATTCAGCTCATTAGTATTTAAAGTGCCAATGAAAGTGTGTAGAGTGTCAAGTGCACCATCCCAAATGAAAACCAGATCGTCTATGTAGCGTTTATAGAATATAATATTAGAACGAAAAATATTAGTTTCACCGAAAATGTGTGTGCTCTCCCATAAGCCCATAAAGAGGTTGGCATATGAGGGCGCAAATGACGTCCTTCCCCCTCCCCTTTCCTTCCTTTCCCCCCCCCCCCCTTCCCCTCACCTCCCTCACTATCCTTCCCCTTCCTCCCCCTTCTCCTTCCCTCACCCCACTCCCTCCCCCCTTCCCCCCCCCTCACCCCTCCCCTTCCCCCCCCTTTTTTGTTCCTGTCCAAGTTCAGACATCTATTCAGTCCAGATATGATTTACATCATACCATCTACATCTTGCTTACCTTGTACATCCATGAATTATTTGAACAGAGATCTCCACTTTATGATATGTTATATATTTGACAATAACGATTGACACCAGACAACTGTTTGGTTTTAAGTGTTGTTACATTTTATTCCGAGCCAAACAAGCATCCTTATATACATTGATACTATTCAAGTGTATTCAATTCTATTGACAATATGTTACTTAGGTTACCATTGTCCAGATGTTAAACAAGACACTGACATTGAACAAGATTATGCTTTGCTGGCATTGTTTTTTAAAACGTCTTTTATTAACCCCCGTATATGGGTATGTGGTTGATTACTTAACCCCACCTGATCTGTATCTTGTGCAGGTGTTTTGTGTTAACACAGCCTATATGTATGTGTTCCCCACGCTGCTGGATCATTCTTTGACAAAGGCCCTCGGGCTGAAACGCGTCAGATGATCATGCAGCTGTACCTGTCTGTTCAATAAATCTTTTGAAGTCACCACCCACGTTTACCCTGTCCTGTTTATTTGGCTGTGCTCCGCGTATTCTCCCGCTGCTGCTGGGGGACTTCACATATTGCTGACTGCGGGACTGCACGCCGCTGAGTCGCTGCCCACGGAGGGGAGAGCTGCCGGTCACGTGACTACCCTACAGCATGCTGCCTGCATGCCGGAGCTAACGGCGTCACTGCCCAGACTGGAGGTTCAGCTGGCGTGGAGCTTACCGGCCCGCTTTCATTACCCAGTGAGGAGGACACCGCCGGTCGCGTGACCGCCTCACCTGACTTTCAGCCGTGGTGGGGTTGGCGGTGCAACGCTACAACCAGAGGCGCTGAGGAACGAATCAGCATACCACTACTCCCTACAACCGTGAGTTAAGCAACAATTGGTGCCCTATGCTGGGCCAGCTGCTTCTCTGAGTTCCTTCATTATTATTATACTTCTTTGGCAGCGACTCTTTCATTGACTCTGATGCACCCAAGGGATAATACACATTATCCAATTTTCTATAACAAGCATATGAATTGAAGTTAACACCATTTCTGTGCGCAGCGAAAATAAAATACCTTCATACATTTTTTTTTAAAGTTGAATAGTTTTGACTGTAAATGTAAGGGTACATACAGATAAGTGTACTTATCAAACAATGTTTTAAAGACTGCATATTTATCTTCCACATTTTGTCCTTCAAAAATATCATCCCAATTTATTCGTTGTAGATTATTCCTCAGTTTATTAAAATCTGCCTTTATTAAATTAGTCTTTATAAAGTCTTTGTTGAACCCATATAATATTGTTTCGACAATTTTTTTCCAAATGAAATCATGTTATGATCACAGTTTCCTAAATGTTTCCTGACTTTAATATTTCTTATATCATCATTTCTACTCCTCAGACCACCACCACTAACAAACCTCTTCTCACCCATGCTATTTCCAGACCTCCCCTGACAAATACTCCCAGCACTCCCAGACCTCCCCTGACCCATACTCCCAGCACTCGTAGACCTCCCCTGACAAATACTCCCAGCTCTCCCAGACCTCCCCTGACCCATACTCCCAGCACTCGCAGACCACCCCTGACAAATACTCCAAGCTCTCCCAGACCTCCCCTGACCCATACTCCCAGCACTCGCAGACCTCCCCTGACAAATACTCCCAGCTCTCCCAGACCTCCCCTGACCCATACTCCCAGCACTCGCAGACCTCCCCTGACAAATACTCCCAGCTCTCCCAGACCTCCCCTGACCCATACTCCCAGCACTCCCAAACCTTCCCTGACCCATACTCCCAGCACTCGCAGACCTCCCCTGACAAATACTCCCAGCACTCCCAGACCTCCCCTGACCCATACTCCCAGCACTCGCAGACCTCCCCAGACCCATACTCCCAGCACTCCCAGACCTCCCCAGACCCATACTCCCAGCACTCGCAGACCTCCCCAGACCCATACTCCCAGCACTCCCAGACCTCCCCAGACCCATACTCCCAGCACTCGCAGACCTCTCCTGACCAATACTCCCAGCACTCGCAGACTTCCCCAGACCCATACTCCCAGCACTCGCAGACCTCTCCTGACCCATACTCCCAGCACTCGCAGTCCTCTCCTGACCCATACTCCCAGCCCTTCCAGACCTCTCCTGACCCATACTCCCAGACCTCCAAGACCTCCCCAGACCTATACTCCCAGCACTCCCAGACCTCTCCTGATCACACACACACACACACACACACACACACACACACACACACACACACACACACACACACACACACACACACACACACACACACACACACACACACACACACACACACAAATTCACCCACTGCAACAATAAACTCTCACACTGGGAATAAGGCAATATTGATAAAATGAATTTGAATTACAAGACTACTCAGAACTTGATATAATCTCTCACAGACTCTAATTAAGTAATAATCCCTGAAGAACAGGGCATTACTGGCCAATAATGCCCTTGCTGGAAGAGATGGTATGTGCGTCTGCAGTGTGTGTTGTGGGTGTAGAGGAGGGGGGCTGTAGTGGGCAGGGGGGACTGCAGAGTGTGTTTGTGTATATAATAACCCTTTATATACAGTATACACAACCCAGACTTTAACCAAGCCAGGGCATTATTGGCCAGTAATGCCATGTTCTGAGGGAATTATTACTATTATAGGCTAAATGTGGGCTTTTTTCATAAATCATAGACATTTTGTATTATTATGTAACCCATGCCCCCCCCCCCCCTCCGGTCACAGATTGGACCTCTAGGGTGTAGTGAGGGCGGATTACGTGCATGTTGGTAGTGTATACCTGCTTGGAACAGGAGGGCCTGAGTCTCCCACATTGGTATTGGGGATAACAGGAACAGGCTTCTGGGGTATATGCCTTCATCTTTAGTGGTGGTGGTGCAGTGCCTCCATCTATGGCGATAACCTAAGGAATAGGCTGGAATCCTCTCAGAGAAGCCCTTGTCCCAAGGCGAGAGATTCCACTCTCACACACACAGTCTCTTTTTATATAAAACAGCAATGTCTTTATTGTCCTTGTAACAATGATACAACACACAGCAGCAGCAGCAGTTCATGTACAGCAGTGCTTCCAAATGTACAGGTATATTCCTCCACTCCTCTCCTCCAGGCTGTACCCTAGCAGGATGGGTTGTTTGGGGCTTCAATACCCCAACCACCACCTCCAGGATATACTCTCTGGGTGAGGGTAGATCTCCCCCCCTCACCCCCTCAGCAGGGTGAGGGGCATTGGTCCACCGCACTTAGTGCTATCAGCTCTACTCAGATTGGCTGAGAGTCTTTCCTCCTGTCTCCTTGCCACTTCCAGATCATGCTCTCTCTGCTCCCGCACTCTCCCCTCTCAACTCCAACAGACTGAACACTCCAAAAGACTGACTCTCCAACTCACTCTCCCACTGACTGACCAGACACACAGAGGAGCAGCCCACTAAATAGATACAGCCCTGCCCCTTATGATGTCAGCAGGACCTCCCCTCTGTCTCAGGCCTGCCACAGAGTCAGGGGCCTACCTCTATCACAGCAAGGCAGGGCTTGGTGGGGGAAAAATCCATGATTACAACTGGCGCCTGCCCTTAACAGGGCTTACTCCAGTAGGAGAAGGATAAGTAGCCCACGATTTCTTTCAGGGGCTACAATTATATAGATTTTTTAATTAAAATAAATTGGTTAATACATGAAACCACCTCTATATATGCATATACTGCAGCTAACTATATCCACACACTGCTGCCCCCTCTGTGTACACACACACACAGACACACAACACAGCAGCTATACACACAACACAGCAGCTCTACACACACACACACACACACAAACTGCTGCTACCCACAAACTCTGCTGCTGCTACACACACATACATCAGAACAGCACAGCACACACACACACATACAGACACACATACACACACGCTGCTGCTACACCGATAAACACTGCTGCCGACACACACATGCACACTGCAGCTCTACACACACACACACACACACACACAGCAGCTCAACACACAACACAGTTGTCTCTCCCCTTGTCTCCTTCCCTCCCTCTCTCCCTCTCCAATTCAACTAAATCTGCTCAGTCAGCTCTGTTCACGGAGGGAGGGGGATGAGTCAGCTCTCTTCACGGAGGGAGGGGGATGAGTCAACCCGTGGCTGATACTTCCTGACCAATCTCATGTCCTGTCACAGAGCTGTTCCTGCCTTCTGACCAACCCCCTGCCCTGTCTCAGAGCTGTTCTGAAAGCTGATTGGCTTGAAATAAACACATTGGAAATCAAAACATTGCAAGCAGCAAAAATTTCGGGCATTACAGATTGGTTAAAATTCTGGGCATTATCCAATCAGAGAGCAGGGATTTCAATAATGCCTGGAATTGTACTGCTTTAGCCTATAATACTAGATATTTACTTATATTTGCAATGTGAAAGAATTGACAAAAAAATTGAACTGAACACGATAAATACACAATTTATACGCTGCTTGATGTGTCTGGGCCTATGAGGCTGAAGAAAGGTATTATGGTGGGACAATTATTGAGCCATAAATGCAAATGTTCAAATGGGGCAACTTTTCAATTAAGAGCCAAAGAATTGTCTGGTTTATTCCTGGAAAGCGATTATTGCCGAGGCTGTATCAAGAAGGCATATAAGAGAGCATGCTGAACTAACCGTGATACTCTATTGACTCCTAAAGAATCATTAATTAACAAAAAAACTGAACATGTTGTTCTGTTTTTTACTTCGTATTATGCACAATGGCAGGAAATAAGATGTGTCTTGCAGAAACACTGCCATGTTTTATACACTGACCATCAGTTACAATGCTTTTTACAACCAAGGGTTAATATGACCACCAAGATAACAACAAATCTACATGACATACTGGTTCATAACCATTGTATTGTAGTTGTGGATCATGTAAAGCTTGTGCTTTGGTTACATTTTGTTTTTAAATTTCAATCTTTGACAGTTCTCACCAGAAATAATTATTAATCTGCGATTATATGAATTGCCTAACTGAAAAATTTAATCATTGGACGAAAGTGCCCCTGTGGCTTTATTTATATCAGCATGACTTCTAGGCAGCTGAGAAGTGGGATTCTCGCGCATGCCGAGAGCATTAGAAATGCTTTCACTGATCAGTGTAAAGGCAAGAAACTGACAAGTGTTGCAAAACATTTTTTGTATTTCCATAATAGCAATACAGTGCATCAGCCAAAAAGCCGATGGATTTAACCGATGGAAAGCCGATGGATTTATTTATGAAACACAATTAGACCAGGTGGATTTAATGAAGAATTGTTGTTCACTGGATTTTTATAAGTTGCTTGTATAAAATGCTATTCTGTATATTGTATATAATAACGTGTCTGTCTGTTTTTTCGGGTTGCCGGTGTCAGCACGTAATGAGGTATATTGTATGACTGTGAACACGTCTTTAGCCATGACACTGATGAAGCATCTGGGGAATTGTGCGTTGGTCGTGTTTGTGTGATGTCGGACCCAACTGCTGAAGAAATTCTACTGCCAGAATAAGCTTAAACTTAGCGTGCAGCAGTGCTGCTAGAATACCTTTTTGAAATCTTCAGTACAAGCTTTTCTTGTGAGACTTACTTTGATTCTGCACTGTGCATTTCCTAGAATTGGTATCTCTTTTTCAGTATCCTTGGTATGCTTCAATTGAATCCTTGTAGGCAGGCATTTTGTACCCATTGCTTTTTTTCAGGCCCTATTTTAGGCTAGTATTTATAGATGTTACATGTTACAACTTGGGCAATGTCATGTTTTGTACAGTGGGGATACTGATTGTATATTTAACCTCTGCTATGCTCTAAATTATTGCCACCATGTTGCCATGCCAACAAGACATCATTTGATTCCGCGATGGTGAAGGTGGGCGTCACGAAAGAAAAGGTAAGAACAGAGGCCCGACAAGAAAACGGAAAATTTGTCGCCCCCAAATTTTACCGCACTAGGCCCGGGCCTATTGGGCCTAATAGGAAATCCACCACTGATTAGAGGCAATTTTCTTCTATGTGAATACCATCCTATTATATTGGTTTACAGATTGTATTGTACTTTTCTATAGGATGTTTACTAGGCAGTACGTTTTGGAGGGTTTTCTGGTTATTTTGCGATTGTGCTAATGGTATTTTGTTGTTTTGTGTATGTACAGTTAGCTAGTCACCATTCCATTTCTCACCCTTTTGTTTTTTTGGGGGGGGATTTTTTCATACATAATTACATCTTCCTAAATAATTAATAATGTTAATTAATAAAACATTTATATAAGAAACATAATATTTGTGGCCTACTGTGAAATGTTTATGATAAGAGGATCAAATGTAGCTAATCATATACACCTTTTCAAACATTGCTTACAACAAGACCTGGAATGACACTCCATTGGCAGTTACACCAATATTGACACAAGTTACAAAAGCTTCCGAGACCCCCGGCACTCCCTGGCAACCTGAGGCTTCAATCCCTACAGGGAAAAGAATTGGTGACATTACACATCAAGCCAACTGAAGTGACCACCACATCCTCAGTAACGGCCAACCCATGATAGCACCAACTTAGAAGAATACCAACATGAACTTCTGCAGGTGCACACTAGATTCTACTCCACCCAAAGGACTTAAAATGAGCACGAGAGTGAAGTACGGAATGCGTCAGAATCTAATATAATTTCAGGTGTATGCGAGTAAGCAACTCGATACACAAACAAATATTGTATGTCTATAAACATAAACTGGCAACTAGGACAAAACAGCAACTCTGGTGCAGGATCATAAGAAAGGTAATTGCAGTGGTGAGGGACAACATACCATAGACAAGGCCAGCACAACTTTTAAAGTGAGAAGGGCCGAAATGCTCCAAGGAAAACAGATTCGGGCCGCACGGGTAAAACAGCATTTATTATTCAAAAATAGACATTTCTTTTTTTAAAAGCCTGTCACGGAAGACCAGCACTTTTACCACCTTCATAACTTGTTGGATCAATCCACTAGGCATGACAACATTGTTGAATAAAATGAGGTTTATTTGGTGAGACCTCAGACATACAAAAAAATGCACAAAACAATATATCTCTACCAGCAACCTTCATCATCATCTCCCCCAGCACCCTTCATCTCTCCCAGCAACCTTAATCTCTCCCATCAACCTTCATCTCTCCCAGCACCCTTCATCTCCCCCAGCACCCTTCATCATCATATCCCCCAGCACTCCTCATCTCCCCCAGCACCCTTCATCTTCATCTCCCCCAGCACCCTTCATCATCTTCCCCAGCACCCTTCATCATCATCTCCCCCAGCACCCTTCATATCACCTCCCCCAGCACCCTTCATCATCTCCCCCAGCACTCTTCATCATCATCTCCCTCAGCACCCTTCATCATCTCCCCCAGCACCCTTCATCATCTCCCCCAGTACCCTTCATCTCTCCCAGCACCCGTCAACCCTCTCAACAACCTTCATCTCCCCCGGCACCCTTCATCATCTCCCCCAGTACCTTTCAGCAGTCCCCCACATCATCAAAAAAAAAACAGCCCTCCATGCCTACCTGATTGCGGCGGCGGAAGAAGAGGCGGCAACGGAAGACACGTGGTGGTGGTGGAAGAAGCGTGGCAGTGGCGGCAGCGGAAGAAGCGTGGTGGCGGACCTCAGCCAGAGGATGGGAGTGCGTCAGTGTGGGAGCACATCACTGCATCAATGTGGCAGCTAGTGGTGCTGGAGAGGGCTCAGGGGGGGTCAGCGCATCAAGTTCTGGTGCTGGAGTGGGCTCGGGGGGAGGGAGCGCGTCATACTTGTGCTGGTGTGGGCTCGGGGGGATGGGAGCGAGTCATACTTGTACTGGAGCAGGCTCGGGGGGGAGCGTTTCACACCGATGGAGCGCGCTTCTACTGTATGAGAGCGCTCCTTCCCTACCAAGGAAAGGGAGGGGTTGAGGGGGACTTTGCGGGCCACACAGGGAGTCCCGTTGCCGTACGTTGTGCTGGCTTGCCATAGACACTGCCCAGTACAGCCCCTTCCACAAGTTCATCAGGTGAAACTACACCCATCCCTATTTTAATTCAAACATCAGCAGAAAGAACCAAAATAAAGTATAAACAAAAACAAACGATTTTGGTGCACTTTCTTCTTTTAGTTAATTCTTCACATTTAAAACCCATTAGGGCCCCTAGTATAGAAGGGGGCAAGGAAAGCCCATGTCACCCTCTCCCACACATAATATAAATATATATGTGTGTGTGTGTACACTCTATGTATGGGTAATGTGTGGCCCTTTAGAGAGCTCAAAAGCCCTTGAAGAATATCATGTTAGCCACCACTGCTGTAGAGGATAACAAAGGTAAGTACAGGCAGATAATGATAATTCAGATAATACAACTTTGACAAGTACATTAAACAAATGGAATTAGGTAGTCTCTGCCCAACAGAGATTTATCAGCCAATCTCATGTCTAATCATGCAATTTCGCATCTATTGAGGCAATCTCAACAGATGCGAGTATTTCCAACTGATTTTGCAGTTTGGACTTAATGGAGGTACTAGACTACCAGCGAATTGTGAGTTTGACGCATTTTAGTCATACTGCACAGATATACAGACCCAGAATGGAATAGCTTTAACCCTTTTCACACTGTTTGGACATGCAGGAAGGGCTTTAATAATACGGCAAGATGCAAATCCATGTGAAAAGGCCTCTTTCAGCACGGATATGCACTTATCGCAGCTACAAGAATAGGCCTAATGTTATCGAGCAGCTGACAAGATGTTTTCCTTATTATAGTTCTTGTCAAGCAGCATTTGTATTTTATAGACTTCCTGTTAAAGACTTAGTACAATTGTAATATAAAACAAAAAACGGCTGCACGGGAATTATGGACACATCAAAAGCTGGTGCAAGCTGCAAAGCAACACACGACAACATTATTTTGTTATATTGTATTTAAAGAATTATACAGCCCAAAATAAATTGTTGGAGGAATGTGTTTTCTGCCATACTGTATAAAATTGAGCACCTCTGGCATTTGCAGTGAATTACTGCGCTACAGTAATTAAAACAGAGTTGCAGCTCATTTCTTTGCCGAGTGTTTTCTGATTGGCAGATACACTATAATCAATAGCACTATACCATGAACACTTTATCGGTGCCATCTGCCTTCTTTTGGCTGACCTCTATGGAATTTTGTAATTATAACATGAAACAATGCTAACATCCTACAATAAAAGACACAAAGTAAGTTATGGTGAGTAAAAAAGTCACAAAAGCCCTCCACCATACAGTGTACAGCAAATAAAAATACCACGTATGAGCACATTCCCCGGCTGTAGTGGAAGCATTGTATGCTAAGAGGAAAATGGGGAAAGGCATGTTTGTTGACTTGTTTGAGGCATGTGAATGTGCTCATTTAAGGATTCTGCTCGATCCGTGCCGGGTTTTCACTACGGTCCAGGTTTTCTGTCTCTCTTGTTCTGCTCACTGTGGCCATTTTAGGTACTGACAGTGTGCTTTATAAGGCTGCAGTTCCTGGTGGGGGTAACCGAGCAAAGTTCTGTTTGCTGCAGCTCTGTTTGATCTTCGCTGTCATACATTACCCTTTCGCCTATTTAGAATCCCTGTTGCTGACCCCGGACCGTGACCCCGACTTCGCTGCCTTCCGCCTGCCCTGACCTTTGCCTGTTGCTTGGACTATGCACCACTGCTGCCAGCCCTTACCCCTGCCTGCTTACCGACTACGAATTCTCTTACAGGACTCTGTCCCAGGGCTCTAGTCGGTTATTCTGCATTCCTACCTCAGCCCTGCGGGTCCGTCTCCTGATTCGAGATGAGCACCATCACATTTTGCTCAGCCAAACATGGACCCCCGCTGAGGTAGAGCGAGTCGCATCTCCAAGGAGAACTACTCGGAGATCATGAGACACACCTCGCCCTGCAAAACCAACAGCTGGCACTTATTTCAAGCCGTCTTCAGGATATTTTTACCCGGCTGGACACACTCCAGGTGGGTTCTACCCCTGCACGGCCCTTACTGGAAGTTTCTCTGGCGACAGCACCCTCACCCCCTACGCCCAGGGAACCACAGATCTCGATGCCTCTACGTTATGGAGGGGACCCTATTGCTTATAGAGGGTTTCTGAATCAATGCTCGATTCAGTTCGAACTTCAGCCCTCCATGTTCAGCACTCATCGATCCAGGGTAGCCTATGTCAGTTCCTTACTAATGGATGAGGCCTTGGCCTGGGCTTCCCCTCTGTGGGAGAGAGAATCCCACTGATCAATGACTCCATTACCTTTCTCCAGGCATTTAAAAGAATATTCAACGCCCCCGGCCACATCTCCTCCGCTTCTGCTTCACTCCTTCGAATCCGACAAGGAACCAGTACCGCAGGCCAGTATGCCTTTTAGTTCCGAACCTTTGCTGCAGAGACGTGCTGGAATAATGAATCTCTGGGGGCAGAATCTTGGCAGGGGCTTTCTGAGCATTTAAAGGATGAACTGACTTCCTGGGATATTACCAAAGATCTGGAGGAACTCATTTCCCTCTGTATCAGAATGGACCTCCGGATACAAGAATGACAGACCGAGCAAGCTCAGTCTTTGAAAACTCCAACAATTTGGATAGCTTCCCATTTCAACACTCTTCTTACTGCACTTCACCCAGATGAGGAACCGATACAATTAGGGGATGCCAAATTACCTGAACAGGAGAGAACTAGGGGGTCACCATATCTGAGACTGTTCTAATTCAGGAAAACCCCAATGCCCGGTGAAGATAGAGGAATATTCTCTTGACATTTCTTCTATTCTTCCTTCACCAAAACCTTCACAGCTCCTCCTGCTGGTTTCACTCTCCTGGGGACCAGCATCCATCTTCACTCTGGCTTTTGTGGAATCAGGAGCCACAGGGAACTTCATAGACCATGTATATGCGAAACTCCACTGTGACGGTTCAGGGGATTCCTTCCCCTCCATGTGTCCCTGGCACTGCGCTTCCTCCTGCCTCTCATGCCCCTTCCTTGCCTCCCCGTTCTGCTCTCCCTTCCTCCTCCCGCACCTGTCCCTCTGCGGCAGTTCCTGATGCTCTCCCAGTGTCTGCGCGCATTCCCCGCAGGGCACGCACGCCTCCTCAGTCTCCCGTTTCCCTGTACAATACTCCCCGCTCACGGTCTCCCTCCACTCCCGCTCCGGTCCCCTTACCTCCTGCAGACTCCCCTCCGGTTCTCTCTCCACCCTCGGCGGGTGCCCCTGCGGCGCGGCGCTCCGTGCGCCTCTTGACACAGCCTGTGCGCGCGCACTCTAACCTTAAAGAGGGCGCGTGCACATGCTCCTCTTGTAGGCCTTCCCAGACCTCTGGCTCCTCCTCTCATGCTTTACAAGCTATCTCCCTCTCTGCCTCACCTGTCTCCTCCCTCTCTCCTTCTCACCTATCCCTGCTGCCTCTCACTCCACCCTCTGCTCCTCCTCTCTCTCCCATTGGTGTTCCCTCCTTTATAACTCCTGTCTGTACTTTCCCTAATTTTCGGCGTGAATTCCAGCAAGTGTTTGACACTCCCGCACGACGGGAGACGGCCGCATTCTCTCTCTTTCATATCTCACAGGCTCGAAGATCTGCTGCCAAGTACGCGATCAAGTTCCGTACGGCTCCTCCTGTTGCGGTGCTCGCCGGTTTGGATTCCGTTCCTTCCAATCTCACGATTCTCCCGACCGTGTACCATGAGTTCCTGGATGTGTTCAACAAAGTACAGGCTGAAGTTCTGCCTCCCCATCGTCCATACGATTGTCCTATCGATTTAATTCCAGGAACCATCCTCCCGAAGTCGAAATCTTACCCGTTGTCTGTTCCAGAAACTGAAGCTATGACGTCTTACAGCCAAGAAAACTTGGAGAAAGGATTCATCCACAATTCTACCTCCCCCGCTGGGGCAGGCTTCTTCGTGAAGAAGAAGGATGGATTGCTAAGACCCTGTTTCGCGGACTCAACAAAATCACGGTAAAGAATCGGTACCCCCTTCCCTTAATCTCTGAACTTTTCGATCGTCTCCAAGGAGCCTCTATCTTCTCCAAGCTCAATTTAAGAGAGGCCTATAATCTCATTCGTATAAGGGAAGGGGACGAGTGGAAGACTGCGTTTAACACGCGATCTTGACATTATGAGTATCTAGTAATGCCCTTTGGTTTATGCAATGCTCCTTCAATCTTCCAAGAGTTCATGAACGACATCTTCCGGGATGTATTGGGAACATTTGTTATCGTATACTTGGATGACATTCTCATTTTTTCTAAAAACTTAGAGGAACACATTCAACATACCAAACTAGTGCTTTCTAGGCTTCATGCTAACCGCCTATACGCCAAGATGGAGAAATGTTTGTTCCACCAGACCTCTACTGCCTTCCTAGGCTATATTATCTCTAACCAGGGTTTTTCTATGGACCCAGAGAAACTGAAGTCTGTTCTCGACTGGCCGCTGCCAAATTCTCTCAAGGCCGTGCAGCGTTTTCTCGGGTTTGCCAATTATTACAGGAAATTCATCCGTAATTTTTCTTCCATTGCTCTCCCCATCACTGCCTTGACCAAAAAAGGCGCCGATCCTGCGTCTTGGTCTCCTGAAGCCATTGACGCAATCGAGTTTCTTAAAAAAGCCTTCGTCTCTGCACCCATCCTACGTCACCCGGATACCTCTCTTCCCTTCACATTGGAAGTTGACGCCTCGGATGTGGGAGCCGGTGCAGTTCTTTCTCAGAGATCCTCACCCCAAGAAAAACTCCATCCCTGCGTTTTTTTTTCTCGGAAATTCTCGTCTGCCGAGAGAAATTATGATGTTGGGAATCGTGAGCTTTTGGCCATCAAATTGGCCCTTCAGGAGTAGAGGCATCTTTTAGAAGGTACCAAGGAACCTATTGCCATCCTCACCGACCACAAAAATTTGCTGTATATCGAGGAAGCTCAATGGTTAGGATCCCGTCAGGCCCGTTGGTCTCTTTTTTTTTCCCGTTTCAACTATATCATCTCGTATATTCCTGGTACCAAAAATATCAAAGCGGACACTCTCTCTTGCCAGTTCGCCACGGAGAACGAATCTAATGTATCCACGGAACCAATTCTCCCTGCCAAGTGCATAATCTCGGCCAATAATTTCGATGTGTTGGATGAAATCAACAAAGCCCAGGTTCACATTCCCAGCAGGTTCAGGGTACCAGAGGGACGCTTATACGCAGCACCACGGTTTCGCCACAAGATTTTACTTTGGGGACATTCTTCTAGATTGGCTGGCCTTCCAGGCTTTAAGAGGACAGCGGATCTTATTAAACAGACATTTTGGTGGCCTAAGATGAACAAGGACATTTTTGATTTCACTAGTGCTTGTCCGGTATGTGCCCAGAGTAAATCTGCCCATCACAAACCTTCGGGTCTTCTCTTGCCTCTTCCCATCCCGGAGCAACCTTGGAAACACATCTCTATGGACTTCATTGTCGAACTTCCCAACTCTAAGGGGATGAATACCATTCTTGTCGTGGTAGACAGATTTTCTAAACACTCACACTTTATTCTCCTCAAGGGTCTTCCTAATTCTGCTACCTTGGCCGATATTTTTTCCAAGGAAATTTTCAGATTACATGGCGTCCCCGTTTCAATTGTCTCTGACAGAGGTTCTCAATTCATCTCTAAGTTCTGGCGTGCGTTTTCCCAGAGACTTGGGATTTCTCTTCTTTTTTCTTCCGGATATCACCCTCAGACCAATGGTCAGACTGAAAGGATGAATCAGACCCTAGAGCAGTATCTCAGATGTTTCATATCCGAGTAACAAGACAACTGGGTGGATCTGTTACCGTGGGCCGAATTAGCTATCAACTCTCTTAAGAATGAATCTACACAAGAATCTCCTTTTTTCATCAATTTCGGTTTTCACCCTAGCAGTCTTCCCCTCTTCTCCCCCCCTTCTGGCGTTCCCGCAGTGGACTCCCATGTTACGACTCTTCAGAATTCTTGGAGGAGGATCCTTAAGTCTCTACAAACTGCCGTCTCAAAACAAAAAACTAAGGCAGATCGACGTCGCCAACCAGGTCCTTCGTTCAAACCCGGTGATAGAGTGTGGTTGTCCTCAAAGAATATTAGGCTCAAGACTCCATTTCCAAAGTTGTCTCCAAGATTTTTGGGTCCTTTCAAGATTATAGAAAAGATCAATCCGGTCGCCTACCGTCTAGCACTGACTCCCACCATGAGGATTCCTTCTGTTTTCCATGTATCTTTACTAAAACCTTTCATCCAGAGCTCGCACTTCCTGGATCCTTAACAAAAACCCAACCCAGTGACTACCCTAGGACAACAAGAGTATGAAATTCACTCTTTAATCGACTCTCGTTGGTCCAGAAACACACTCGAATTTCTCGTCCATTGGAAGGGGTATGGCCCAGAAGAGCGTTCATGGGTTCCAGCACATCACATCCATGCTCCCAAACTCCTCCGACAATTCCATCTGAAATTTCCCCAGAAGTCATGGCTGGATCGCCCGGAAATCGATCCTCAAGGGGGGGATACTGTGACGGTTCAGGGGATTCCTTCCCCTCCATGTGTCCCTGGCGCTGCGCTTCCTCCTGCCTCTCATGTCCCTTCCTTGCCTCCCCGTTCTGCTCTCCCTTCCTCCTCCCACACCCGTACCTCTGCAGCAGTTCCTGACGCTCTCCCAGCGTCTGCGCGCGTTCCCCGCAGGGCAGGCGCGCCTCCTCAGTCTCCCGTTTCCCTGTACAATACTCCCCGCTCACGGTCTCCCTCCGCTCGCCACTCCGGTCACCTTACCACCTGCAGACTCCCCTCCGGTTCTCCCTCCACCCTCGGCTGGTGCCCCTGCAACGCGGCGCTCCGTGCGCCTCTTGACACAGACTGTGCGCGCGCACTCTAACCTTACAGAGGCGCGCGCACATGCTCCTCTTGTAGGCCTTCCCAGACCTCTGGCTCCTCCTCTCAGGCTGTTCAAGCTATCTCCCTCTCTGCCTCACCTGTCTCCTCCCTCTCTCCTTCTCACCTATCCCTGCTGCCTCTCACTTCACCCTCTGCTCCTCTCTCTCCCATTGGTGTTCCCTCCTTTATAACCCCTGTCTGTCCTTTCTCTCATTGCTCTGCATAGTTCTTTGTAACCTCTGTGTGTGCAGTCCTATGCTTGGCTCTCCTCTGTTTTCCAGCTTCTTTTCCTGCTCCTGCTTACCCCTGGATTTCCCTGGCTTGACCTCTGCTTGTACTGGATTACCCTGCTCTCTACTGCCCTTGAACCCTGCTTACAGATTGCTGACTTCTGTGATCCCTGCACTCTGGCTTACGAACATTACGATCCTGCTCTCTATATCCCTGGACTCTGGCACACCGACATCACTACTCTTACTCTGAACCCCAAAGGCGTTGCAAGTATAACTAACCATCTTTCTACAGGCCCGGCAACGCCATATCACACACCGGGCACGCCCTCACTGTGAGCGCACCGGCCATATTTCAAAACTTCATCAACGAGATTCTCCGGGATCTTTTGGACCAATTTCTAGTGGTATCTCTGGACGATATCCTTATATTTTCCAGTTCTTTGACTGAACATCGGGCACAGGTTAGATTGCATGAAATACAAAAAACAAAACTAGGATGCGCTAAAACAGCAAATAGTATTAAGGTCTAAATGGGAAAACATATACAGTATGGATAAGGGCTTCTTGAAAAAAAGAAACTGTTCCCAGTACGAACGTTGATTGCTGCAGGAAAGATAATTCAGCTCACCTCAGATAATGAAGAGAAAAAAACAGAAAATTAAAGAAAAAATAGAGAAGCACGTTTAAAAAGGACTTTCAGAAAATCGAAAAGGGTGAGATATGCACTTACACCCAAGTGCCTTTGTTCAGGCACTTCAAGGTTTCTTTGCTCCTCCGCAGCAGTATAGTGATGCAGCAGGAGAAAAACCAGCAGGCAAAGCAGGGCTTCTTTAAAATGGTACTTTATATAGGCTTTTCTTCAAAAGGTATACAAAGTGTACAGAGTATACATTCAAATAGAACGCGAACCAGTCTGTTAGCAGCTCCCCTCGATCACCGGGACTTCACCACGCCGTACCAGCCGGCATCTTGCTTCACTTCCGTTCCTCGGGTGCCACACAGAATCCGGTCCTTCGTCACCCTACGCGTTTCGAAGGAGGGTTACTTCTTCCTCAGGGGTATGTGAATAGTGTCCATATTCCCCCCCCTAATATACCCGTGCCTGTGCTGAAAAAACTTTATTTAAACCTACTCATGAACAACAACACAGTGACTGGGATATACTAGGAAATCTATGGGAAATGGATACATCTAATCTTTAAAAATGAATTTACATCACAAATAAAAAATGATGAATAAAAATATAAGACAAAATGTGAGGAGCATATGATGATGTACACTGGTCAAAATCAGAGAAAACCTCCCATTCTTTCCAAACAAAATGTTATCAGAATCGGATGGCAATTGCTAGGTTATATTTCTAGAATTGGATTTTTCCAGAGAGAATTCTGAGTTACTTGAGAAAGCATGCCAGCTCAATGCTGATATTTAGACCTCTGGGAATTAGTGTTTTTAACTTAAAAATCCACATTGTTTCTCGTTGTGAAATTTTTTGAACTAAGTCACCTCCCCTGATTCCCAATTCTATTTTATCTATAAGCATGAAAAGGAACTATGATGTTGGAAATTAGAAACTTCTGGCTATGAAAATGGCTCTTGAAGAATTAAGACATTTGCTTGAGGGGGCAACGTCTCCGATTTCAATCCTTACAGAGCACAAGAACCTCGAATACATTGAAGGGGCAAGGAGACTTGCGACACGTTAGGCGAGGTGGGCTCTCTTCTTCACTCAGTTCAACTTTGTGATCTCTTATCGTCCAGGATCCAAAAACACCAAAACAGATGATCTATCTCGACAATTCTCTCCTGACGGCTCAGAGGAAATAGAGCAGGGGCCCATCATTCCACCTGCACAGATCACCTCTGCCATATGTTTATCACTTCTGCAACAGATTTCGCAAATTCAGGCAGGGGATCCTAGATCAACGTCCACACGTTCGTCTAAATTATTTGTTCCTCCACAATTCCGAAGTGAGGTGTTGCAATGGGATCATAACTCAAAGATTGCTGGTCACCCGGGGGTTAGGAAGACTAGGGAGAATGGTTGCAAGAGAGGGACTTAAGAAAAAAAATGCATTTTTTCTGCATCAGATTGATGCCGAGGGTCTCCCTAAAGGGGCACAGATAAATACATTAGCAGTCAATGAGCAAGCAAAAACATAAAATATATATATATATATATATATATATATATATATATATATATATATATATAATTAAAAAAAACCTGAAAAAATAAAATTACATACATTCAATATTTGTTTCACATTTAGAAGTCTTCACCCTCCGAATCCCGGCATATCGGAAAGCACTCGACCAAAGACATCATCCTCCGCCATCATCTGCCATCCTCTGCGAAGATCAGCATCAGGTAAACAAATCTTCTTTTATCCATCTTCTTTCTTTTCTTCCATCTTCTTTCATTGTACAGGTAGTCCTCGGTTATCCGACACAATGCGTTACTCAAAATGGCGTTTGATAGCGAAACGTCTTAAAGTGAAACACGTTTTCCCATAATAACACTGTTTACATGAATGGTTCCGTTCCTGAAGGCATTTTTAACACTAAAATACACCAAATATTTTACGCAGGCAATAAGATATGCAGCACACACATAAATTATATAGTGTATACTGTATACTGTATTATATATATATATATATATATATATATATATTATAATAGATTATATAGTATAATATAATATTATATAATATATATTATATACATAAACAACTTTGCAATGCGTTGTAAGAGCGTTGGATATGCCGTTTTGGCGTTGTAAAAATGAGCCTAGGTATGCATTGCATAGCGTTGGATAAGCCATTCGTTGTAAAACGAAGCGTTGTATAACCAGGACTGCCTGTAATCCAATGTACCCCATGTTAAATCCAAAATGGACGTTGACTCATCGGCATCTTAAGCTAAAATGAGACAGAACAGGCTTTATATTAGGCTTGTGACATCACATTTTAGAGTCAGATGGTCCAGGTCCAGGTCCAATCTGATTGGGCTCTGTACCATGTGACCGGCTTTTACATTTTTTTTGTAAGGATGTGACTTCATCTCTAAGGGAGGTACATCACATCCTTAAAATCACATGGCTGACATCACATGGTTCTACAGCCAATGAGACTAAGGACAATACCATCGGTTCCTGTATCATGTGATACAGTTAGATCCGGAAATAATTGGACACTGACACAATTTTCATAAATTTGGCTCTGTACACCACCACAATGGATTTGAAATGAAACAACCGAGATGCAATAGAAGTGCAGACTTTCAGCTTTAATTCAAGGGGTTGAACAAAAATATCGTATGAAACGTTTAGGAATTGCAACCATTTTCAAACACATTCCCCTTATTTCAGGGGCTGAAATGTAATTGGACAAATTAACACAATCATAAATAAAATGTTCATTTTTAATACTTTGTCGAGAATCCTTTGCAGGCAATGACTCCTTGAAGTCTGGAATGCATGGACATCACCAAACGCGGGGTTTCCTCCTTTGTGATGCTTTGCCAGGCCTTTACTGCAGCTGTCTTCAGTTGTTGTTTGTTCGTGGGTCTTTCTACCTTAAGTTTTGTCTTCAGTGAAATGCATGCTCGATTGGGTTGAGATCAGGTGATTGACTCGGCCATTGCAGAATATTCCACTTCTTTGCCTTAAAAAACTCCTGGGTTGCTTTCATAGTATGCTTTGGGTCATTGTCCATCTGTAAAGTGAAGCGCTGTCCAATCAACTTTGCTGAATTTGGCTGAATCTGAGCAGACAATATATCCCTATACACTTCAGAATTCATCCGGCTGCTTCTGTCTTCAGTCACATCATCAATAAACACTAGTGACCCAGTGCCATTGTAAGCCATGCATGCCCATGCCATCGCACTGCCTCCACCGTATTTTACAGATGATGTGGTATGCTTCGGATCATGAGCCATTCTAAGCCTTCTCCATACTTTTTTCTTCCCATCATTCTGGTACAGGTTGATCTTAGTTTCATCTGTCCAAAGAATGCTGTTCCAGAAATGGGCTTGCTTTTTTTAGATATTGTTTGGCAAAATCTAATCTGGCCTTTCTATTCTTGAGGCTTATGAATGGTTTGCATGTTGTTGTGAACCCTCTGTATATGCTCTCGTGAAGTCTTCTCTTTATGGTAGACTTGGATAATGATATGCCTACCTCCTGGAGAGTGTTCTTCACTTGGCTGGATGTTGTGAAGGGGTTTTTCTTTGCCATGGAAAGGATCTTATGATCATCCACCACTGTTGTCTTCTGTGGACGTCTTTTTGTGTTGCATAGCTCACCAGTGCATTCTTTTTTTCTCAGAATGTACCAAACTGTTGATTTGGCCACTCTGAATATTCCTGCTATCTCTCTGATGGATTTTCTTTAGTTTTTGCAGTCTAAGGATGCCCTGTTTCACTTACATTGAGAGCTCCTGTGACCGCATTTTGTGGGTTCACAGCAACAGCTTCCAAATGTTAATGCCATACCTGGAATCAACTCCAGACCTTTTACCTGCGTAATTGATGATGAAATAACGAAGGAATAGCCCACACCTTTCCATGAAAAACCTTTGGAGTCAATTGTCCAATTACTTTTGGTCCCTTGAAAAAGAGGGGGCTACATATTAAAGAGATGTAATTCCTAAACCCTTCCTCCAATTTGGATGTGAATACCCTCAAATTAAAGCTGATAGAGTGCACTTTAAGCCCATATTCATTATTTAACTGTAACTTGAATTTATTTTGGTACACAGCCGTAATAACAAAACTTGTATCAGTGTCCAATTATTTACGGACCTAACTGCATGTTCCATTTTTTAAAGGATGTGACATCACTCTAAGGGCTAATGTCGTTACTGAAATTTTGGTGCGAAACTTGAAAAAACAGCTGTTTTTAAAAGGACTGCAACTAGTGCAGTTCCTGACCTTGGTAAAGTGCCACAAGGCATGAAATGCGTAGGAGAGTCTCAGACCTCCTTTTTTTTACTATGTTTTTTTAATCAGTTTTCATTATTTTTGACCCGGACTCTCTGTGGCTGTGCGCTGTAAATCTTTTTCTTCTACATCTGGACTTTACAATCGGCTGCATGCCATCTTTGGAGACATACAGTAGATCATGGATGATAGAGAAAGGCTTGGAATGTGAGTATAAGATTATTATTTTTTCCAGGGACAGTCCCAATGAGGCTCTGAGGGTGGGTTTATTTTTCACCAGGGAAACATTTGTCTCTTGTCACAGACATCTTAGACTCCTCACTTATTATTACTATATATTTTTGACGGTTATATCTCATGCCACTGTTTTTCTATGTCTCCATTTATCTAAACTATGAGAATATATAAATATATTTTGTGATCTTGTGCTTGAGCACCAATACCACTTTTTGTTGCAGTCCTTGCTAAGAACATGTGAATGACAAGTCTATTAAGACTCTCCCTCCATTAGAATAGTTATGAGAGCTTGTTGCAGGTACAGTACTGTACTGTTAGGTTGTCGGCTTATAATTCTTTGGCTAAAGAATTGTACTAAATTACCCTTGCTTATGAGAAGATTAACAGATAAGTATTTAATTATGTAATTGGTCAAATTTGATGTAACACTAGGGCTTTTTTGTCTTTTGTTCCATACGAGGTCACAATTCTAATGTAGTAACTTGGACCATAAATGCACAAATAATTCTGAAACTTCAGACAACTCAAAGAAATATGGATATATGTATACAACATCCAATAACATTGTTTATTTACCAGACTATTATTTTATTAACAGCCCCCTCCCCCCTCCCCCCCAACTCAATTTACTAAAGTAAATGAGTTGTTAACAGTGAGTATATGTTAAGCTCCACACAGTGGTGACAGAGTACTGTGTCATAGGGAGTATAAAGGACAGAACCAGAGGATTCTGGGAGAGAGTTCCAGCATGGGAGAAAAAGAAAGAGAGAGTAGAGGAAGGGAAGGTGTTCTCCAAAGTATAGTATAGATCAGGCCCCCTTTTTATTGTGTTTCAGAAGTGACCCTTTAGATAGGATCCTATAGTATGGCCAAAAGAGAGAAGAGCATGTCCCAGTAATGGGAATGCAGCCATGCCAAAGTGGGCCAAGCAGAAGTGCCCCCAGTCTGGGGATCAGCCCTATCCATGGGTTCTCCCTTCATTGCCTTAGCGGTTAGCCGCTAAGGTAATGAAGTGGCCCTTAAATGCATGTTTCCTGCCTCGGATGCATGCCGGGGGGCTCCGGTGCTGGTATTAATGGTATAAGTTCAGGAGACCCCCGGTATCAATTCCAGCCAGGAAAAAGGCCAGATTTTTTTGTAAGTGCCGATCCGCCGCTCATCAGCAGCCTCTCACTATCAACTTGCCTACTTTTTGTGGCGTGCCGGATTCGGCATAAAAACGCCATTCTAGAGTGGCGAGTAGCGGCGCAAAGCTACTCGCCACTACTAGAATACAGCGTGGCGGAAAAAATGTCTATTTGAGGCGAAAAGTGCCTTCTCGCCTCGCCAATGGCGGAAAAAAAAAGACCGCCAAACACATTGGCGTTTTTTTTGATTCTCGCCACGTTTTCGCCCCTTACTGAATAGGGCCCCTTACATTTTTGGCGTGAAACGGGCGAGACGTGCCTTTCCGTCGCTTACTGCATGACCCCCATAGTCAGCAACGTTTCAGATCACCATGATCCTTTCTCAAGCCGTACTGTATAAAAAGTGGACCATTCAGTAACCCATGTCAATGGTCTAAGACTACCTAAAAACAATATATATATATATATATATATATATTTTTTTAAACTATTCCATTTTGACTCTAAAAAATAAAGTGACTTTTTAAAGTAAAGCTGGGAGTTACTGAGTGAAGAGTGGTGACAGTGCAAAATACAAGTGGAGTAAGATAATGAAACAATTATGAATCATACTGTTATAGATAATAATTTGTTTTGAACCTTTTCTGTTGCATTGAAGCAGGGTTGCAGACTGTCCTAAATATGTGATGACAAAAGAGCAACTAAGGACAATGGCATGCTTCAAAGAGCAGTTTGTAGCAATGGTGGACTTTTTTGGGGTGCAGATGATTTATCTCAAGGGTCGGCAACTCCAGTCCTCAAGGGCAATCAACAGGTCATGTTTTAACTGTGTCAGCATAGGTGGCCACTGATTGAGCCACCTGTGCTGAAACAGGGATACCCCAATATCTGACCTGTTGGTGGCACTTGAGGACTGGAGTGGGCACCCCTGGTTTATCTCATACTAGCTGAGAGACCCGGCGTTGCCCGGGATGTGAACCGTGCTCACACTGACACACACTGCTCATTGTTCACACTGCACACTGTACACACACTGCTCATTGGTCGCACTGACGCACACTGCGCACACACAGCTCACAGTGACACACATTGCACACTGCACACACACTGGTCACACTGACACACACTGCACACTGCACACACACTGCTCACTGCTCACACTGCACACACACACACATACACAGCTCATTGCTCACACTGACACACTGCACACTGCACACACACTGGTCACACTGCACACACTGACACACACTGCATATTGCACACACACTGCTCAATGGTCACACTGCACACTGCACACACACTGCTCAGACTGACACACACTGCTCATTGGTCACACTGCACAGACTGAAACACTGCTCATTGCTCACACTGCACACAGTGCACACACACTGCTCATTGCTCACACTGCACACACTGCACACACTGCACACACACTGCTCACACTGACACACACTGCACACTGCACACACACTGCTCACACTGCACACACAGTGGTCATTGCTCACACTGCACACACTGACACACTGCTCATTGCTCACACTGCACAGTGCACCACACACACACACACACACACACACACACACACACACACACACACACACACACACACACACACACACACACACACACACACACTTACAGACAATCACAGACAGTTACACACATTCACACACAGTCACACACACTTACACACACTTTCACAGTTTCAAACAGTTTCACACAGTCATAGACACTTACACAGACTTACACACACTCTCACACTCTCACACTGTGAAACACTTACACACACTGTCACACACAGTTACACACAGTCACAGACACTTACACACAGTTTCACACAGTCACAAACACTCACACACAGTCTCACACAATTACACACACCAGCACCAACACCCGCTCCCCCCCCCCCTCCTCCTGCGCAGGCAGCGGGGACAACGGTGGGGAGAAGGTGAAGCGGGGACCGGAGGGGCATCCCCCCTCCCATCTCACGTCCCGCGGCCTGTCACGCGGTGACAGGGGGGAGCCGGGACCGGAGGGGCATCCCCCCTCCCATCTCACGTCCCGCGGCCTGTCACGCGGTGACAGGGAGGAGCCGGGAGCGGAGGGGCAAGAGCAGCACGTAGCATGTGGAGGGGGGGGGAGCTCACCCGTCTAGCCGCTGCCTCACTCATCCTGCCGCTGCCTCACTGATCCGGCCGCTGCCTCACTCATCCGGCCGCTCCCACGTGGATGTGAGGCGGGAGGCCGCGTGTTGTGGCCGCTCCCCCGCGTGTGTCCCGGGCGCTCGCTCCGCTCCCCCACTGACTGTAGCGGCGCCGGGGTGTGAGCTTGGGGGTGTGGGGGGGGGGTGAGCTTGGGGGGGTGTGAGCTTGGGGGGGGATGAGCTTGGGGGAGGGGTGAAGTGTGTGTGAGCTTGGGGGGGGGGGGTGGGAATGTCTGTGTGTGTGTGTACACGGGACTCCGGGTAAGTTCGGGCACAGGGAGGGTGGGGGGGGGGGGGGTGTGGAAGTTGAGGTGCGGTCCAGCTGACGGGGGAGAGTGAGGGGCACCGGGAGGGGATTGTGTGTGTGTGTCCCCGTCCGTGTCCGTGTGTGTGTCCCTGTGTGTGTGTGTGTGTGTGTCCCTGTGTGTCCTTTGGCCCGTCACTCTGCCTCAGGCCAATGAGAGGTGTGCGGGGGCGGGCCAAGGGACCAATGAGATTTCCCCTAGGGACACCGGACATCCAGGCAGGCAGGCAGGCATGCAGGCATACAGTGCTTTCACTAATATAATATAAGATACAATAGTTTCATACGCTCTAACACACTTGACCAAATCAGGAACATTTCTATGCACTTATAGAGTTATTATTTCTTTTTGTCACCTTATTATACCATTCTTCATCAGATGAGAAGATAAGGATAGGAACTCAATCTCAATTTCTATACACATTTATATCTTCAACTGTCCTCTTGTTCCACTGTTCTGCCCCCCTCCCCCCCCGTGTGTTACTCTAAATTTAAGGAAAGTCTAATAGTGCATGTGTTTGGGGACCTGCTCCATTAGTAGGTTAAATGTAGCTAACTCATTTCAAGTTTTTTTTTTTTTTTAATATTTAATGATTTGAAGGTAAACGAATGCTTTTCGGAGCTTTTCAATCTTTGTCTAATGTTTTTTGGAGATGTCAGTCCATAAAAAGCACAGGTAGAGTAAATTGTTATTTGCAAAGTAATTATTAAGCCAGCATTACTCAAAAATAAGCAGCTGACATGCTTGCAATCAGAAAAACAAACACATTTATTTTTCACAAGAAACAAATAAGTTCAACAGTTTTTTTTATGCAGGTTGATTGAATGTTTTTAAGGAAGTAAATTACGTTTATTTATATTTTACATTTATATTACCTTTATTTATAGGCTTTTAAATTGAGTCTGATGGACTGGACAGAGGAGAGAGTAAGAAGATACACAGATAAGGAAAAACAGTGTGAGCTTTATAAGGAGGCTGCAAAGTGATGACCGCAGGAAAAAAAACCTTTACTAGCCATCTGCCACCCAGCAATGTACGGTTTTGCTTTGGACTTCAATAATCACCTGTCCTTATTTGTCTCTTTCAAAGTTAGTTACCCTACATTCGCCACCTACTTCACAGACAAGATTAAGTCTATCAGAGATGACATCTCTTCATTGAAAGATACACACACAACTCCAATCTTCCCTCGCACACCTAAATCCCCTTAGCTTATTTTGCCCTGTGACCGTGGATGAGGTCTCCACACTCCTCATCATCTTGCCCTACGTCCTGCCCCCTTGATCTTATTACCTCACACTCTCGCTCGCACCCTCTCTGGCACACAAAGCTCCACCCTAACTCACCATTGTAACCCTTCTCTCACCTATGGCACATCCCATCTTCTTTCAAACATGTGAAAAAGAAAAATTAAGGTGCTAATGTGAATGATCTACTATTATGTATAATAATCTTTATGTATAATTATATTTACGTATAAATAATTATTATGTATTGTGACAGAAACCAGGGTATGGTGATAAATTCCATATATAGGGCTCCCAGGATACTGAACAGTTTCTATCCTGTTTAGGCTGGAAAGTGCAGCCTCAGAATGCATGCACTCCATCCCACAGTTTGGCAAGTGCTGGAACTGAGGTGTGAGGGATCCAGACCAGAGTTTATCTGGTGCCTGATTTCTGTCACCTGTCCTGCTAGTTAGAGATCAGGTATTTAAGGCTGATTTCCTGGTTCCTCTCCCCTCAGACGAGCAGGGTTTTTGTTTGCTTATGTATTATTTTGAATTCCGTGTGGCAGTCTCAGAGCCTGGGACTGAATAAACCAGGCAATAGCCTGTTTAAAGGAACAGCACATTACGCCTCGTCTTTTAACCTACCCTAAAAGACCGTGTTCTAACAGTCCCGGACAGACGGCAGATCCCCGGAGTAAGCCGTTTGTCACATATGGTGGAGAATGCGGGAAGAACACTGAAAGGTCTGCGGGTTAAAGAACTTTAAAAAAAAAAAAAAGTTTTTTTCCCTCTCCAAACAAGATGGAAGGCGTGGTGAGTGCGCTGGTACGCAATGTCGCTGCCCAGAAAGACACAAATGAAACCCAGCAACAGCTGTTCATAGCCCAGCAAGAGACTAATGCAAACCAGCAACAGACGAATGCAACCCATCAACAGCTGTTAATAGCCCAGCAAGAGACTAATGCAAACCAGCAACGGACAAATGCAGCCCTGCAAGAGGCGAATGCAGCTCTGCAAAACACGAATGCAAACCAGCAAGAGACAAACCGCTTGCTGAGAGAGGAGCAACAACAGTTCGCCCAGAGCTTACAGCAGGAACTTGAGATCCTGAGAGGGACTATCATTAAGACTCCACTGGCAGAGGCAGCCCCAGTCCCGAAAATGACCAGGGCAAGCCACTACCTTCAGAAGATGAGGCCCTCGGATGATGTTGAAACCTATCTTCTCACTTTTGAACGCACGGCACAGAGAGAGGAGTGGCCAGAAGCTGAGTGGGCCAGTCTAATCGCACCCTTCTTAAGCGGCGAACCCCAGAAGGCTTACTTTGATCTGGAGCCAGCCGAAGCTAACGTCTATGCAAAATTGAAGTTCGAGATATTCGCCCGCCTCGGCGTAACCACGGCTGTTCGCGCCCAAAGGTTCCACGCATGGTCCTTCACGTTGGATAAAGCCATCCGATCCCAGATGTATGACCTCATCCACCTCGCTCGGAAGTGGCTGCAACCCGAGATCAACTCAGCAAGCCACATCGTGGAATGGTTGGTCATGGACCAGTTCTTGAGGAAACGTCCCTCTGCCCTACGCATTTGGGTCAGTCAGAGTGACCCCCACAATGCAGACGAGCTGGTGGCCCTTGTAGAAAGGTACAATGCAGCAGAAGAGCACCTGCAACCCACAGTCATGGAGCATCCCCACTACCCAAGGTTCCAGGACTCTTCCAGAGACGGTAAAAGGGTACCAGGGTTAAGGGGGGCTGAAGAGCGACGACCGCCTTCACACAGCACCAGCAACAGTGACTCGTATACTAAAGGCAACAGCCAACGTGGGGAGCCAAAAAAGGGCTCTAAGTGGGACACAGACTATGTACCTAAATGTGTAAATTGTTATGAGAGGGGCCACACCGCGAAAGTCTGCCCACTAAATACTGAACCAATGCAATGCAACAGAGTTCAACCTTATTCGTTGTGGTCCCAATGTCTGGGACCTAGCCCAGAGGACCCCTTGAATAACCATCTCTGGGCATTTGTAAAGGTAAATGGTAAGAGGGTTCGGGCACTACTTGACTCTGGGAGTTTGGTTACACTAGTGTCCAAATACCTGTTGCCCATTGGGAAGAAACAGGTAAACAGTTCACAAAGAGTGGCAATTTGTTGTATACATGGGGATAATCACGAATATTCCACTGTTGATGTTCTTATTGAAACAGCATTTGGTTCTTTAGATTTCAAAGTGGGTATAGTACCCAAATTGGCACATGATTTGTTAATAGGGACCAACTTTCCCCATTTTCTAAAAATGGGGTCCTCCTCTCAGAATAGCGCCCAGAGTTCAATAGCGGACCATAAAGAAGTAATAGAAGAAACAAATCCTTTCCCTTTTTCAGAAATGGAGGTTGACGAGGGCCCAAATAAAAAGGGGAAAGAGGAAGAGTGCTGTAAAATCCCCTTTCCCATGGCCACCTTGGTAGGGAATACCCCAAATCAAGATGTTGAACAGGCACTTACCACCCCAGAACAGGATAAGACCTTCGCTGACCTAGAGGTCAGTCCTGGGGGTGTTAAGAAGGCCCAGTGGGAAGACCCCACATTAGCGGAAGCAAGGGGGAATATACGGGACCAGAATAGTACACCGGGCCAACCAGATAATTCACTTGCCTACCCCTACTTTGAGGTAGAGAATGACCTAGAATATCGGGTTGATAAAAGGAAATCAATTATAACTAAACAATTGTTGGTACCACGGACATTCCGTAATGTAGTATTACACCTTGCACATAGTCACCCATTGGGGGGACACCTAGGGGTGGAAAAGACAAAAGAAAAGGTTCTCCGAAGCTTCTATTGGCCTGGGGTTCTGGCAGAAATGACAAATTATTGCTCCTCATGCCCTGAATGTCAGATCACCGCCCCGTTCAAAGCGTATCGTAGCCCATTGGTACCCCTTCCCATAATAGATGTACCATTTGACCGGATTACTATGGATCTAGTAGGACCCCTAATATAGTCTGCTAGGGAACATCAGCATATATTGGTAATATTAGATTATGCCACCCGATATCCGGAGGCAGTTCCCCTACGTAGCACCTCTACTAAAAACATAGCAAAAGAGTTAATAGTTGTGTTTACCAGGGTCGGAATTCCTAAAGAGATCTTAACTGACCAGGGAACACCATTTATGTCCCAAGTAACAAAAGAGTTATGTAAACTCCTAAAAATCAAGCATCTCAGAACCTTAGTCTATCATCCACAAACAGATGGTTTAGTGGAACGGTTCAATAAAACCTTAAAGAGCATGTTACGCCGGGCGGTCGATAAGGATGGGAAAAACTGGGATTGTTTGTTACCATACCTGTTACTTGCCATTAGGGAGGTTCCCCAATCATCCACAGGCTTCTCCCCGTTTGAACTATTGTATGGCCGACACCCAAGGGGCTTACTGGATATAGCCAAAGAGACTTGGGAACACGAGGTTATCCCATACAGAAGTGTAATAGAGCATGTTGCCCAGATGCAGGACCGCATAGCAGCAGTCCTACCTATAGTGTGGGAACACATGGAAAAAGCTCAAGAGGCCCAGAGGAATACGTATAATAAGGGTGCTAGGGTCAGAATTTTTTTTCCAGGCGATAGGGTACTAGTTCTGGTTCCCACCGTAGAGAGTAAATTCCTTGCTAAGTGGCATGGGCCATATGAGGTCTTGGAAAGAGTGGGAGAAGTAAATTACAAGGTGAGACAGCCAGGTAGGAGGAAACCTGAGCAAATTTACCATATATACCTACTTAAGCCCTGGAAAGATAGAGAGGTCTTGTTAACCCTAGTACCCCCAGGTCCGTCAGAGAATCGAGAAACTGATCCAGAGGTTAGCATAGCTGAAACCCTGTCCGTTCATCAGAAACGAGAGGTCCAGAATTTAGTGAGACGAAACAAAGAAGTCTTCTCTACACAGCCAGGTAGAACTAGCATAATTGAACATGACCTAGTCTCTGAACCGGGGGTCCGAGTTAACCTTAAACCGTTCCGAATCCCAGAGGCCAAAAGAGAGTCTATAAGTTTAGAGGTTAAAAAAATGCTAAAACTAGGCGTAATTGAGGAATCCCAAAGTGGGTGGAACAGCCCTATAGTTTTAGTCCCAAAACCAGACAGTACAACAAGGCTTTGCAATGACTACCGTAAACTAAACGCTGTGTCAAAATTTGATACTTATCCTATGCCCAGGGTTGATGAACTGGTAGAGAGACTGGGCAAAGCCCGATATCTTACGACCCTAGACCTAACAAAAGGGTACTGGCAGGTTCCCCTCACAGAAAGGGCAAAAGAAAAGACAGCCTACTCAACCCCAAACGGCCTCTTTCAGTATAGGGTGCTGCCTTTTGGCTTACATTGAGCTCCCGCCACATTCCAAAGAATGATGGATAAAATTTTAAAATCACATGCTCGGTATGCTGCCGCCTACCTGGATGATGTGGTAATCCATAGTGAAGATTGGCAATCCCACCTTCCAAAAGGTCCAAGCTGTGCTTGACGCAGGTCGGTCTGCTGGACTAACTGCTAACCCCGCTAAATGCACTATTGGTCTGGAGGAGGCCAAGTATCTGGGGTATTCTATTGGCAGAGGTTTACTCAAACCCCAAACACTAAAAGTAGAGGTGATACAAAATTGGCCAAGGCCAGTTACAAAAAAACAAGTAAGGACCTTTTTGGGATTAATTGGTTACTATAGAAGGTTTATTCCCAATTTTGCGACTAAGGCAACCCCACTAACCGACCTCACAAAAGCAAGAAAGCCCCTAATGGTAAAGTGGTCCCCCGAAACCGAACAGGCCTTTAGAAGCCTGAAAGAAGCTCTCTGTGCCCAACCAGTGTTGGTCACACCTGACTTCTCTAAAGAGTTTTTAGTCCAAACCGACGCATCTGAGGTAGGGCTGGGGGCTGTACTCTCCCAGGAGTCTCAAGGTGAGGAGCACCCCATCCTTTATTTAAGTAGGAAACTAAATCCCCAGGAGAAAAATTACTCCATAGTCGAGAAAAAATGTCTCGCAATAAAGTGGGCTGTAGAGCTGCTCAAATACTATCTGTTGGGGAGAAAATTCCGGTTGGTCACAGATCATGCACCCCTCACCTGGATGTGTCAAAACAGAGAGAAGAATGCTAGAGTGACCAGGTGGTTCCTAAGCCTACAACCCTTTAAATTTTCTGTGGAACACAGGTCAGGGCACAAACATGGCAATGCTGATGGGTTGTCAAGGATGCACTCCCTAATATCCATGGTCGCTCATCCCTCGAGGTCTGAGCTGGGGGGGAGGATATGTGACAGAAACCAGGGTATGGTGATAAATTCCATATATAGGGCTCCCAGGATACTGAACAGTTTCTATCCTGTTTAGGCTGGAAAGTGCAGCCTCAGAATGCATGCACTCCATCCCACCGTTTGGCAAGTGCTGGAACTGAGGGGTGAGGGATCCAGACCAGAGTTTGTCTGGTGCCTGATTTCTGTCACCTGTCCAGCTAGTTAGAGATCAGGTATTTAAGGCTGATTTCCTGGTTCCTCTCCCCACTGCCCAAGAGCCTGGAGGCAGGAGGCTGCTGGAAGCAGAGAGGGGAAACGCCTCTCACCAAACAGGTTAAATCATTCTGTCCCTTTTGTCTAAAACTGCAAAGTTCCTTATTTTTGTTGTTGGAACTGGATAAGCCAGTCCAACCCCAGTCAGGGAAACCTTAGTTAAGTTATTGCTCAGACGAGCAGGGTTTTTGCTTGCTTATGTATTATTTTGAATTCCGTGTGGCAGTCTCAGTGCCTGGGACTGAATAAACCAGGCAATAGCCTGTTTAAAGGAACAGCACGTTACGCCTTGTCATTTAACCTACCCTAAAAGACAGTGTTCTAACAGTCCCGGACAGACGGCGGAGCCCCGGAGTAAGCCGTTTGTCACAGTATGTAACAGGTATTCCCCCACCCAATCGCATATATGGTGTATGTAAGGGGAACCTATATGTTACCAGGTGTGGTGCGTATACTTGCAGGTTCACAGGAGGCCTGAGCCTCCGCTGATGGGACCCTGGGGTGCTTCCCTGTAACGATCGTCCATACAGCGTCTCCACCTATGTAGGATTCTAGGAATGTAGAATGGACCTCACACAGGACCCGCATATAGTAACCACATACACTGGAGTATAAGTATAACCTTTTACTATATGAAGAATATAACATAACCCATGCATCAGCATCAATAACTGTATCACTCTGTACCAAAGTCCCAAATGTCATTCACTCCCACTTAGGAGCGTATACCCTGTGCTCACCACCGTGTACCCCCACACCGTGTCCACAGTATAACCTTTGTTCCATGGTCAGCGCTGCCACTATGTGTGAGTACTCTGTTGGTGCACTTTATAACGATACCTGCCCAGTGCGACGGCACCTGGGCTTTAAACGATCTTCACAAAGGATCCGCCGATCTCCTGCACGACGTCCTGGTTTTACCCGCGTGGTGACCCGTCAGGTGCGATCCAACCCTGGAGATTGTCCTGCTCTCTTAATGGCGTAGGCTTCAACCCAAGCCTCTGGGCAGTAAGCGCAGCATCCGCTGTGTCCCTTACTGACAATACCACTAATGGGGCAGGGTCCCTGACCTAGGGCCTGTCCCTACAGCACTACAAGCTATAAGGTGGCTCAGGACCTAACTGGGGCCTAGGGGGCTGCTGGTCTAATGCAGTGGGTCACAGACGCCTGCACTCACATCCTACCCCTAGCTCTTCCTGGTCCTGACTAACTAGCATGGGCTGAGCGCGCAAAAAGTATCAATCCCTGAGAGCAAGGAGATACAACAGCCCTATTGGCTCCCTGGCGTCATGTGGTGCGCTCCTGAGGCTCATGGGACTTGTAGTCCTGTCCAAGAGCCTTCTCTGGTAGGCTAGGGTTCGCGCGCTTGTCCCCGCGCATGTGCAACTGGTCCGGCCGCCCGAGCTCCCACTGTGCATGCGTGAACTCGCGCAAGATGGCGGCGCCCTACACGGGAGCCGCCGCGGGTCCCCGCTTAGACCTGGAGAGCGGAGATAACGGGTCTGGGGCTACAAACTCCCCCTGGTAAAAACCCCAACGCCCTCACTTGGTCCACAACCTGAGCAACTATATACAGAAGTTATATAATAAAAATGCATATCAATAAAATACAACTTAACACATCGAATGACTTTAAACGATGTTACACAATTTTGTGAGCATTACAATTACAGATTGTATTTTGCTGCGAGACCACTGCTGAGCCTCATAATGGGGTGCCCCAATTTGGTCATAGGTTACCCGGTTTGGAGGGTACCTTACACTTTGGCTCCTTCGGAGCTGTTCTTCAGCAACTCCCTCTGGGGAGTAATAGGTACAGTCCTGAGGCTCAGCATCTTCCCTTGAGGGGAGAAATGTCTCTGCACAGTCTCTGTTTGGCACAAAGCACGGACTCTGTGTATCCAAAGGCTGGCCTGTTGGTGCCACCTTAGTAGGCGTTGGCCTACAGGGCCCTTTACCCGTAGCTCCTCCGGGAGATGCCCCTTTAGTGGGAGAGTCCCTTTGAGAGGGCCCTTCCATAGGATCTTCAGGAGTTTCAGAGTTGGTATAATTATTTACAGTCTCTTGACCAATCTCTGAGGAATCGGACTCACCATTCAGCGGTGTGGCCTGTATTTCGGCTTCCTCATTTCCCACTTGTGGAATGGGGAGAAGATGATTGCGATGCCAAACCTTTACCCGGCATTCAGTGTCTTTGATGCGATAGACCGGGAGGCCAGGCATCTGTGACTCTACCTCATACACCCTGTCTCTCCATCGGTCAGCCAATTTATGTTTTCCTGGGACTCCCAGATTGCGAAGCAACACAGCGTCCCCAGGACGTAGTTCCCGATATTTGACCTTATGGTCGTATCGTCTTTTATTGTCGGCATTCAGCTTAGCGGTAGACTTCTCAGCCTGTTGGTAAGCTTGCTGCAAACTGTCCTTGAGTCTTTGTACGTATTTGAAATGGGTAGCATTATGTATCCCATCCGTTGATACTCAAAGCCGTACATCTACTGGCAGTCTCGCCTCTCGCCCAAACATAAGGAAGTATGGAGAGAATCCAGTGGACTCATGGCGGGTACAGTTATACGCGTGTACCAAAGCTTCCACGTGTCGACTCCATTCCATTTTCTGCGCAACCTTCAGGGTTCCGAGCATGTCCAACAAGGTCCTATTAAATCGTTCTGGCAAAGCGTCTCCTTCGGGATGGTAAGGAGTCATCCGCGATTTGGCAATATTCAACATTTTGAGTAATTCCCGGATCAGAGTGCTCTCAAAATCTCGACCTTGATCTGAGTGATGCCGGTTTGGAAGACCGTAGTGAATTAAGTACTTCTCCCATAGTATTTTTGCCACTGTGATGGCTTTCTGGTCTTTCGTGGGGAAGTGGAGAAAGCAAACTTATCAACAGTGGTGCTCTAAAAATATCATATATAATACAACCTGCTATAAACACAATCTTATTGTGATATAATTATATAAAAGTGTGATACTAATACAAACATATGATGGATGCCGCTGTAACCCAGTGTGGGATCGTTCTCTCGATCCCGTGAAGAGTGAAGAGTGAAGAGTTGTAGGTCATCGGGAAGCGCAAGCCATGTAAAACAGAAGAAATATTCTGATAGTGCAATAAACGTGATAAATGTGTGAATTAATATTCAAGACTCAGTGTGCAAAATACTCAGAAACATGGAGTGAGTGGTGTTCACATAAAGGTATCTTTGAATGGCAGCCCGTCAGAGATGGTGCTCTCAGGGGATTAGTAAGCTCTAGTGACCATAGTGGATAACAAAAGAACCAGACATAGTGCAGACTGTATGGAAAATTTATAAAAGGTAAGTGTAATACAATGCACTCACATGGTATTAAAAGTATATAAGCGTTTAGATCTCGCGAAACGGATCTCAGCAGTGGAAAGAGTGATCTCTCTGCCTCCCCTGTGTCTCAGCGTGCGTGTCACTGATGCGTCTCACCCAAACCGGAAACCGGAAATGACGTCATCCGCTCACAGGGGCTCCGGCGCTTGTGGATATTACAGGTCAGCGTCACTCTACGCGTTTCACCGCACTCGGTTTCTTCTCCTGAATATTAATTCTGTTTTACATGGCTTGCGCTTGCGCTTCCCGATGACCTACAACCCTTTCGTGGGGAAGGCCTGAGCATACCGGGTATAATGGTCCGTGATGACCAGCACGTTACATATTCTTCGGGTATTAGGCTCAATGCACAGAAAGTCCATACACACTAGATCCATTGGGCCAGAACTCTTTAGGTGGGCCATGGGCGCTGCTCTTGTAGGCAAGGTCATGCGTTGAATACACCGGGAACAACGGCGGCAGTGTTGTTCTACCGCTTCCTGCATCTTGGGCCAGAAGAAGCGGTCTCTGACCAACCCAAAGGTCTTCTCTACACCGAGATGCCCATGTTCATCATGTAAAGACTTCAATACCATATATCTGAAGTTGTGAGGTAGAACCAGTTGTCGCCTATCAGGGCGGTCGTGATATTGTACTACCCTATAGAGCAAGCAGTTGTCAATCTCAAACTTGTCCACCTCACGCATTAGCAACGCGATCAGGTCTCTGGGAGCACGTTTCAGTAGGGCTGGATTCTTTCTTTGAACAGCTTGCCGAATGATGCTGATTACCCGATCTCTCATTTGGTAGTCCACTAGGTCTTTCCATCGCATGACCTTAGCGTGAGTTATGTTCATCTCCTTTGGATCGCAGTAGGCGGCTGGGATAGCCTGCGACTGGCATCCTAAGGAATCAGCAACCCGTAGTTCTGAGAAGGCCACCTGATCATTGATGACGATCGCTATGCTACACATTGCTCGCATCCCTGGCCCCGGGATCTCTTCCCATTCATCATCATCGGGAGTAGCAATTACTCCTGGTCGTCGTGATAGAGTTTCAGCTCCAATGTTCAAAGGCCCCAGCTTATACTTCAGAGAGAATCTGTAATTACATAGAGTTGCCAGCCATCGGTGCCCTGCTGCATCCAATTTGTCAGAGGTATTGATGTACGTGAGGGGATTGTTATCCGTCCTTACCTCAAACGTAACACCGTAAAGGTAATCGTGGAGTTTTTCTGTGATCGCCCATTTGAGAGCCAGGAACTCTAACTTGTGATCAGGGTATTTTTGTTCACTGGGTGTCAGACTGCGGCTGACATAGGCTACAGGCCGAAGACCCTCAGGGTGCTTCTGATGTAGGACAGCGCCCAGTCCATTGAGACTGGCATCCACATGCAGAACGTATGGTTGTTCTGGATCAGCATACGCAAGCACTGGTGCTTCGGTCAGGCTTTTCTTCAAGTTCAGGAAGACCTCTTCACACTCGGACGTCCACTTATCACCAAACGGTTGACGGGCCGGTGTGGCCTTCCTTCCGGTCTCTTCGGGATATATCTTCAACAGATTGTTCGATGGTTTAGCTCGACTAGAGTACCCTTCCACGAAGCGAAGGTAATACCCACAGAAACCCAGGAATGATCGCAGTTCCGCTACTTTGGCCGGATCGGTAGCAATTCCTTGAGCAGACACAATGTGTCCCACGTAAGTCACCGAGGTGTGACAGAACCGACACTTGTCGAGGGACAACTTCAATCCTTCTTTTCCAAGACGGTCTATCACCTTAAGCAGCCTCTCTTCGTGCTCCTCCAGGGTCTTTCCGAAGACAATGATGTCGTCCAGGTAGACTAGACACTCCCGAGGGTTCATGTCTCCGATCGTTTTCTCCATCAGTCGCTGGAAAGTAGCAGGGGCTCCACATGTACCTTGGGGCATACGCGTAAATTGATAGAAACCCAGGGGGCAGACGAAGGCTGTCTTTTCCTGGTCCTCTGCACTCATAGGTACCTAGTAGTACCCAGATCGTAAGTCGAGAACACTGAACCATTGGCTCCCGGTTAGTGCATACAGAATCTCTTCAATGCGAGGAAGGTTGTATTGGTCGGGTACCGTACGATGATTCAGGGTTCGATATTCGGCACACAGTCTTACAGATCCGTTCTTCTTCCTTACCACCACTATTGGTGATGTGTAAGGACTCCGAGACTCCATCAAGATCCCAGCGGTCTCCATTTCTTTCAGGACGTTCCTTACATCGTCCACATCCCTGGGGGTGATGCGACGAGAGCGTTCACGGAATGGAGTGGCGTCACTCAACCTAATGGTGTGTTGGGCGCTGCGACTGCAGCCCACATCCATCTCACTTGTGGAAAACACTGTCCTTCGTTCTTTCAGCTTGGCCGTCAGTCGACCCTTCCACTCAGTTGGCAGCGTCGAGTCTCCGAAGTTGAATTCCAGATCGACTAATTGCTCACCCACTGCAGCGGCGTTCACCTGTGGCACTGGTTCCACAGGGCTGACTGGATATACTGTATGCGGCCCACACTTTGTCCGGCATCGAGATCCATCGGGAATGGGGAGATATTCTGAAGATATACGTAGGTTCGTGGAGGAATTTTAGTCTTCCACTATCTCACTTCGGATATTACTCTATACCCTCTCTGAACCTCCTCCTCAGGGGTAATGTGTTTCCTGGGACAAAAGAGCAACTAAGGACAATGGCATGCTTCAAAGAGCAGTTTGTAGCAATGGTGGACTTTTTTGGGGTGCAGATGATTTATCTCAGGGGTCGGCAACTCCAGTCCTCAAGGGCAATCAACAGGTCATGTTTTAACTGTGTCAGCATAGGTGGCCACTGATTGAGCCAACTGTGCTGAAACAGGGATACCCCAATATCTGACCTGCTGGTGGCACTTGAGGACTGGAGTGGGTACCCCTGGTTTATCTCATATACAATAGTTTCATATGCTCTAACACACTTGACCAAATCAAGAACAACTCTATGCACTTATAGAGTTATTATTTCTTTTTGGCACCTTATTATACCATTCTTCATCAGATGAGAAGATAAGGATAGGAACTCAATCTCAATTTCTATACACATTTATATCTTCAACTGTCCTCTTGTTCCACTGTTCTGCCCCCCTGCCCCCCGTGTGTTACTCTAAATTTAAGGAAAGTCTAATAGTGCATGTGTTTGGGGACCTGCTCCATTAGTAGGTTAAATGTAGCTAACTCATTTCAAGTTTTTTTTTTTTAATATTTAATGATTTGATGGTAAACAAATGCTTTTGGGAGCTTTTCAATCTTTGTCTAATGTTTTTTGGAGATGTCAGTCCATAAAAAGCACAGGTACAGTAAATTGTTATTTGCAAAGTAATTATTAAGCCAGCATTACTCAAAAATAAGCAGCTGACATGCTTGCAGTCAGAAAAACAAACACATTTATTTTTCACAAGAAACAAATAAGTTCAACAGTTTTTTTATGCATGTTGATTGAATGTTTCTAAGGAAGTAAATTACGTTTATTTATATTTTACATTTATATTACCTTTATTTATAGGCTTTTAAATTGAGTCTGATGGACTGGACAGAGGAGAGAGTGAGAAGATACACAGATAAGGAAACACAGTGTGAGCTTTATAAGGAGGCTGCAAAGTGATGACTGCAGGAAAAAAAACCTTTACTAGCCATCTGCCACAAAGCAATGTACTGTTTTGCTCTGGACTTCAATAATCACCTGTCCTTATTTGTCTCTTTCAAAGTTAGTTACCCTACATTCGCCACCTACTTCACAGACAAGATTAAATCTATCAGAGATGACATCTCTTCATGTAAAGATACACACACAACTCCAATCTTCCCTCGCACACCTAAATCCCCTCAGCTTATTTTGCCCTGTGACCGTGGATGAGGTCTCCACACTCCTCATCATCTTGCCCTACGTCCTGCCCCCTTGATCCTATTACCTCACACTCTCACTCGCACCCTCTCTGGCACACAAAGCTCCACCCTAAGGCCAAGTCCATAGAAAGACAGGCTGCGCTGAGCTGTGCGGACGCTCCGCGCTGAGCCCCTGCATCCTCAATGAGGATGCCTTGAGAGGGGGCTCACGCGAGCGTCCGCAGGCGTGCTGAGGCGCTGGAGTTTTCAGCCAACAGCCAAGCTGAAAACATCCAATCAGCGCGGAGCTGCATCAACGTCACGGCGCTGTGACGCCGGCGCAGTGACGTCGACGCTTCACGGGCGATTGGCCCAGCGACGTCACTGCCCCACCTGCCTCAGTCTCCCCCCGCCTCCGATCGCGCCCGCTGGCTCGCCTGCATGGGCATGAAATCGCGCAAAAAGAAAAAAAATGAATGCGCTAATGTGAATTATCTACTATTATGTATAATAATCTTTATGTATAATTATATTTATGTATAAATAATTATTATGTATAATAATATATGTATAATAATCG
Source organism: Ascaphus truei (assembly GCF_040206685.1). Lineage (NCBI taxonomy): Eukaryota > Metazoa > Chordata > Amphibia > Anura > Ascaphidae > Ascaphus > Ascaphus truei. The sequence continues at coordinate 242,385,795 of NC_134483.1, forward strand.
TGTATGTGAAAATAAAATGTGGTGTTCTGCAGCCGAGGTGAAGGGGGTCTCTGGCCCCCTTTAAAGTGGTACAGTTGAAAGGAATATCTTGGCGCATTAACCTAAACCAGCAAAGGTGGTTATATGAGTAAATTAGCATATACCAAGATACTTGAGGACAAAGCAATGAAACTTAATTATCACCCACTCTGATGCAACGAGTCACAGTATTGCCACAGGGTTCCACTGGTGCACCACGGCAGCTCCTCAGGTCACCCACTCCTAGTGCTCTTGTAGGACTCTCCCGACCAGGCACTGTAGGTCACATCTCTGCCAAAGGATCCCACTGACACACCACAATGTCTCTCTCTCCAAATAGATCAAGATCACAGCCTCGTGCAGCAGTCAGGTGCCGCTGTTTCAGCTCACTCTCAGCAGATGCAGCTGACAGGTGATTTCTTAATAATCTCCGATTGGCGCCAAGTACAGGAATGACACAGGTGGATGCAGATAGTTTCTACAAGTGCTCACAGGGCTCAGGTTCCTCACCCTACGCGTTTCTCAAATTACCACTTCCTCAGGAATGGGTGACCTGAGGAGCTGTCGTGGTGCCCCAGTTGAACCCTGTGGCAATACTGCGGCTCATAGCATCTTAGTGGGTGATCCGGAGAGACACTGCTAGATTACCAGGTAAAGAGGGGATCAGAGGAAGCGGTGGTGTATACAGCGGACCCCCGCAGTGAAGCTACACTCTGGAAAGGTACCCACATGTTACGTTTGTCCTCGCCACAAACCGGGACCGGACCGCGGGGCTGAGGTGGGGTTATATAATCACCGACCTTAGTCCGCGCAGACTGATCCAGAGTACGCAGTTCGTAGTCGTACGTAGCAGGGTCAGGATTGGAGAAGGCAGCATCGTCGTTATTCAAGCAGGAGTTCGGCAACAGGTAGTCAGGAGTTCCCCGCTTCAGCTTAGGAGCGTGAGCGCGGGAGTGGCCTCTTCGTGAGGAGCGGCCTCGGCCCATGACGCCGGTCTCAGCAGGAGGAGACAGCAGGCTGGCCGAAGTACACTGCAAGGCAGCATCGGGAAACCAACGCTTCAGCACAGAAGTCAGGAACGGGCCCCCGCATGGGACTAGCAGGCAGCCTCAGAAAACAACGCTTCAGCAGAGAACTCAGGAACGGGCCCCCGCATGAAACTAGCAGGCGGCCTCAGGAACTAGGAACTAGGGATAAGAACTAGAGAAGTTAGTACACCAGGATACAAGCCAGAGCGACTTGTGGCAGAGACTGTAACGTCCAAGGTAGGAATTATGCTCGGCACTGTTTCAGTGCCAACGCCCAGGGTATAAAGGGCGGAGATCCAATCACAGGAGGAGGGTGTTTGAGCATTCCTCCAATGATAGGGCACAGAGCAGAAGCTGCAATGAGAGACATGAGAGTTCGTGGTAGTAGACATACAGTCAGTAGTGGATACCCCGAATACTGTGGGCGAATCAGCGTGAAACAGTATTATTAAAGGAGTGGGTATCCCAGACTTAAAGTCATCTTTAATCATCCCGGAGGCTGTGGCATGATCCGTGAAAGAAACTGGGGTAGACTTTCCAATAGAAACAAGGGACATCTTGCTTGTCACTGAAGTGGGTGATTGAAAACCAGCAGGAACTGAACTAGCTGCTGTAATAAGATCAGAGAACATTGTGCTTGTTTCTGAATTGGGTCCCTGAGAATCCCTAGTGGGAGCATCAGACTCCATAGGAGACTCATTGACAGGGGTCTTAGAACCAATTAAAGGAATTGCAGGTATCACAGACTTAATAGGAGAAATACCTTGCAAAACAGGAATCTTAGTAAAGGTGATAGGCATCTCACAGACTACCGAAGAGGTGGAGAGCAGGCAGTCAGGCTCTACCTCAGGAGTCAGAGAGAAGCCAAGGGTTAACACAGGGAGTGCTGGGGAGACCCTAGAAGCCATAAGGGAAGACTCAGAGCGTAGTAAGGGATCAGGGGCAGATAAGCTGATCTCTGAAGTGATAGCCTGAGGGACCGTAGAAGGGACGCTAATAGCTGTCACCGGTCCCAAGGAGACAGACTTAGAGTCAAGGACAGGAAGTGAACTAGGGAAGGTTGCTTCTATAACAGAAGTTTTAGCAGCGGCAGAGCTTAACTCAGCGGCTGCTGGATAACCTTTAACTACAGTGAGAAGGGACTGCAGGTTCACAAAATCAGGGGAAAAGGGAGTTTGAAATTTGAAAACCTGATCCTTTAAAAAGGAGGGCCCTAACTGTAATTGTACTAAGGGAGTCACAGCAGATACGCTGATCTCAGAAGGGGTCACTTGGAAAGGGGCATAATATGTACTGTTCACTTTTAACCCTAGGACTTGAGAAGAGGAGAACACAGACAGTACAAGGGGGGCAACCACAACTATGCTGGTCTCTGAAGTGGGTATTTGGGAAAAAGTGTCTGGGACATCAGAAACGACTACAGATTCCACGGAAAGTGATCTATGCTCAGAAGCAGGGATTTCAGCTCTCTGAGTGACAGACTGGGTAAGCGACATACCTAGGAGTGGGGATTCTGCTAACAGGCTTAGGGAAACAAACGGTTCCAGAATACTTTTAACTGGAGCCAGTATTATTGCTGAAAGTTCAGGGGGCATAGCCCTGAGAATTTTAACTGAGTCAGGGGACATAAGGGGTTCATCCTCTGAAACTAAGGAGGTGCCCTTGACTGGCGGACTACAGGGATTTACCAAGGGAGGTTCCCAGGGCTGACCTGCAGGGGTTAACATAGGAAAAACCTCAAGGGTTAAGTTAGGCTGTACCTGAGAATCAGGAGAAGATACGCTAGTCTCCGAGAGTGGGGACATAGGGTTTTCAGCTTCTTGCCCTAGAGACCTCAGCTTAGTTTGCGGGATACAAGGGTTAACAATGGGGACCTCAAATAGCAGACTAGCAGGGGTTAAAACAGAAATAACCTCGGGAACAGAGCTTAGAAATTCTGGTTTAGAACGAGAGGGCAAACAGGATTCATTTTCTGGTGCTAGGGAAGGCACACTGACCTGGGGGATGCAGGGATTTACAGTGGGGGACTCATAGGCCTGACTAGCAGGGGTTAAGACAGGAATAACCTCGGGGACAGAACCCAGGGAGGTTAACTCAGGACTAGGGACCGTGGCAGCTTCTTCCTTAGCGGGGAGTGACAGGGAGATGGTTTGGCCTTTCTTAGGAGAGGGTGGTAACCCCACAGGTTTAGAACAGGATTGGCAGCATTGAAATTGTGATTAGAAAGTGCGTAGGCAGCGAGAAGAGGGTCCCGCTCACTTAAGATTAGGTCAAAATCTTGGTATAACACACGAGTGGCATCTAGAATCTGATCTAGAGTCTTTCGATCTGGGGTGGAAATAGCAAGGTGCATCTGGGAGGACAGGGCCTGTTGAATCTTTCTTTCCTCTTTAAATTGCTGAGATCTAGTAAGGAGTTCTTTACGAATCAGTCTTTCCAGAGGGGTTAAACCTCTATATAAGAACTCACTCTCAGGCGGAGGCAGTCTCTCAAACAGGTATGGTCTTCCAAACAGGGACTGGTCCGCAGTCTGGGACATAGGTACAGTAAAAAATTTACCAACCCCCGCCACGGCGCAGTCCGGTTTTGTGGGGCCGAGCATACTGTTACGATTGTGCTCGCCACAAACCCGGGACCGGACCGCGGGGCTGAGGTGGGGTTATATAATCACCGACCTTAGTCCGCGCAGACTGATCCGGAGTGCGCAGTTTGTAGTCGTACGTAGCAGGGTCAGGATTGGAGAAGGCAGCATCGTCGTTATTCAAGCAGGAGTTCGGCAACAGGTAATCAGGAGTTCCCCGCTTCAGCTTAGGAGCGTGAGCGCGGGAGTGGCCTCTTCGTGAGGAGCGGCCTCGGCCCATGACGCCGGTCTCAGCAAGAGGAGACAGCAGGCTGGCCGAAGTACACCGCAGGGCAGCGTCGGGAAACTAACGCTTCAGCACAGAAGTCAGGAACGGGCCCCCGCATGGGACTAGCAGGCAGCCTCAGAAAACAACGCTTCAGCAGAGAAGTCAGGAACGGGCCCCGCATGGAACTAGCAGGCGGCCACACGAACTAGGAACTAGGGATAAGAACTAGAGAAGTTAGTACACCAGGATACAAGCCAGAGCGGCTTGTGGCAGAGACTGTAACGTCTAGGGTAGGAATTATGCTCTGCACTGTTTCAGTGCCAACGCCCAGGGTATAAAGGGCGGAGATCCAATCACAGGAGGAGGGTGTGTGAGCATTCCTTCAATGATAGGGCACAGAGCAGAAGCTGCAATGAGAGACAGCACATGTGCCATTGATTGCCAGAGGAAGCTTGCAACTGCAGATGTCTGCAAGGCTATAGTAAAAGCCAGGAGTGGATTCCTTACACCACACTACTGCACAACATGCTGCCGGCAGCAGCAACAGCATAAATATCCCGGTAAAACTGCTTTTTAAAAAGCCACTTTAGGAGCTGCAGAACCACATTTAAGGTTAAATAACTATATCTCCCAGTGATACAATATCATGCATAGAAGAACCCACATTAAGGTCTAAAACATCTTCCCATACTGTATATATAACCTAAAGGGTGCCATATACCAATATCAAGAGTGATACTAATTCTATTTGGAAAGGATCACACTACTATACAAACTGCATTTTCAAATAGGTTATTTGTCCTCTTTTTTAACGGGAAAACAGTTTTCAAATCAAGGATGTATACATATGGCTCCAGCACGCAACAATAGAAGCAATGAACAATAGTCAATTGGAGTAAGTCAAAGGTGTATTTGAAAAATTATTTAAGCAGCTATACATTGAAGTCAATTGCAGGGTATGGAGACAACCTCTCCTGTATAGACATCATCACCAAGGAGAGAGGGGTGGGGGGGGGTTAAACAAGGGGAAATTAATAAAAAACACAAAAGGGAAAAAACAATATATACGTACCATACACGTAATGGATAAGGGTGATAAAATAATAGGGGGCAACGTTAAAGTTTTGGGGCCACAGACATCCCTTCTTCAAGCCCGTTCCCACAGATGTAATATATATACTTCCCTAATTACCCCACCTCCACTCAAATATATCTCAATGGAAACAGCCCAGGAAGAGCACAATATGCTAGTACAATAGAAAGGATGGTTCTAAGCACCTAAAGCCAGCCCTTTCTGAGGGATCACTGGCTAGCCAACAATTAGCATAAACCGAACTAAAGCTAGTGAAAGCCCAAGCATCAGACAGCTATAGCTAGTGAAAGCCCAAGCATCAGACAGCTAGAGGTAGACAAATAAAGAAAAACTGCAATATACAAATCCTCTGCTGTAATAGGCGTCTGTGGGTCCCCTGGGGTAGTCTACAACAGTCCCTGTGTTTCCCCCACCCCTCTTTCTCCTTGGTGATGTCTCTATTGGGTTCCATGTATTGCTGTTTAAATATTTTTCAAATACACTTTTGACTTATTCTAACTGACTATTGTTCATTGCTTCTTTTGTTGTGTGCTGGGGCCATATGTATACATTTCTGTTCACCTTGGGGTGACAGAGGTTCACCCTGCTTCCGTGCACCAATTCACTTTACTTGTTTATTTACCATTGATGTGGAGTGCTACCTAACAGACGCTTACTTTTTGTTTTCAAATCAATATCTAACCAAAGTGAAAATTCCAAAAGGACACAATCTATGAGGATAATATCGTTCATCATTTGAAATCATCAAATACTGATACAAATATCATCTGCAGATCTATTGTAGCACAGCTAGAATTAAGTAATAATCCCCTCAGAACAGGGCATTACTGACCAATAATGCCCTGGCTGGAGGAGTGGAAGGCCCGAGGCGAAGCCGGGGGACTTTAACCCAGCCAGGGCATTATTGGCCAGTAATGCCCTGTTCTGAAGGGAATTATTACTATTATAGGCTAAATGTATGCTTATTTTTAAAAAAATTCATAAAAAGATACATTTTTGTAGTCATATTGATTTTTATCAGCATGATTGTCTACATTCTTTTGCTTTTACGGCAAGTTTATTAAAAGGAAATTGTACATACACACACACCCCTCTATACACACACACACACACACACACACACACACACACACACACACACACACACACACACACACACACACACACACACACACACACACACACACACACACTGCAGCCCCCCACTGCAGACACACACACACACACCAACAAAACAGACTGTTGCCCTCTGCCCTCTCTACATCCATAAAACACACACCAGCAGCCCCCCTCTACACCCAATGCAGCCCCCATGTAAACCCACACACCACAGACACACACATACACACACACAAAACCCTCTGCACCCCACATCCACCCACAAAACACACACACACTGCAGCCCCCCCTTCACCTACAGAACATACACTGCAGACTCACACAAACCAACAGACTCTGCCAGCTCTACATCCACAAAACACACACTGCAGACACACACACACACACACACACACACACACACACACAAAACACTCTGCACCCCTCCTCCACCCCCAAAACATACATTGCAGCCCCCCCCCTCTGCACCTACAAAACACACACTGCAGAGATACACACAAATCAACAAAACAGACTCTGCCACCTCTACATCCACAAAACACACACCAACAGAAGACACACACTAATAAAACACTCTGCTGACCCCCTTTACACCCACAAAACAGACACAGACACACAAACCTTTACCCTCACTCTCCTGTGCGGAGCTCTCTGCCGGCAGGGTGGGGGATGAGTCAGTGCCTTGCTGGTGCCTTCTGTCCAATCACATACCCTGTCTAAGAGCAAATTTCACTCTCTGTGAATGAAAACTGAATGCTGATTGGCTCAAAAACTTGACATGGTGCCAAAAATTCAGGCCCATAGTGGAGATGTTTGGCCATAATTCACTGCAGTGTGTGTGTGTGTGTGTGTGTGTGTGTGTGTGTGTGTGTGTGTGTGTGTGTGTGTGTGTGTGTGTGTGTGTGTGTGTGTGTGTGTGTGTGTGTGTGTGTGTGTGTGTGTGTGTGTATATATATATATATATAGCAAAACAGAACAAAAAAGTAGCGCCTCTATAGTAACCTGCCAACTGTGAGTAAGTCTAACTAGCTGTGATTACACAACCAATAGGGTGGCTAAGATAGGTATATAAATAAAAAACCTATGTTACTTTAAGATAATACATATAAAATTACAGATAATATATCTTTAATAAAAAATAAAAAATAAGAAATGTAAAAATGTATTATAAGTAGGATAAAAAGTCAATGGATCAATCTGTAAAAAACCTTAAAGAAACACAGAGTCCCGTTCCAAGTAAACGCATCCAGGTAATAGGCAGCCCGTTTAGAAGGGATCACTACTCCCTGTTGATACCTATGGAAAAAAACGAAAAAAAAAAACAGGCGCAAACCTTCGGTTTATGGAACAATAAAAACAGACAAATGCCCACTCACAAGTGTACACGGTAAACAAGCAGGTATGAGATAGGCTCTCATAAGCCAATACTGCCGTCCGACTCAGCAATGGTGTCCTCTCCTGTATACTCTCCGCGTGGTCTCCTTCAACCGGAAGTGACGTCCACCCGGTCGGGTGCCCCGCAAAGGAAATCCCTCCGGGAACCAGGACCTTCAGCTGCCTGCTTCTGGTTGCTGCACCACCGGGGGAAACGAAGGATCCGGACTTCTGTTTTGCTTTGCCTCTCACAACCTGCAGTATTCTCAGCCTGTAGCGAAGGTCTCCGTGGGCGTGGGCGTGGCTAAGGCAGAGGAGTCATTTTCCCACGGAGACGTTCGCTATACATTTATTTATTTCTGCAATTATGTGGAACCGCTATGGGGATCAAATTCGCGCCCAGTTATGCGAACCTGCTAATGGCCCTTTGGGAAGATCTGTATATATGGTCTTGGGCAGGTCTAGACGCGAATTTGGTAACCTGGCGGAGATTTATAGATGATATCATTTTTGTGTGGAAGGGTACATTGGAGGACTTAGATTTATTGCTCCAGCACCTTAACAACAATGAGTTTAATCTTAAATTCACTTCCACCATGAGTAAAACATCCATAAACTTCCTGGACCTTACTATATATTTGGATAACAGTGTTATTAAAACAAAAAAAATTTTCAAAGACGTGGATGCTAACAACTACATCCTACAGTCAAGTTGCCACTTAAATAAATGGATTAACAATATACCATATGGTCAATACTGTAGACTGAAACGTAATTGCACAGATAACAATGTGCACCGTGATTAGGAAACAATATTGTTAACCTTGTGTGAGGGTGACACTTGACGTGGGTCTGCAGCCTCTCTTGGGGGTGGCTCGACACCCCAGGAACTATGCAAAAAACAGAAAAACAAGGCGCACAACGCACATAGTGTAATGGAGTATAAAACGTGACTTTATGGTTAAAAATAAATAAATCTGCGTACATCAAGGTAATAGTTACAAGCGGTTGGTTGTTAGGTTTACCACACCATGTGATGACCGGAGGTAGCACCCTTGGTAAGTACCAGCAGGGGTGTAACAGCAAGCGTCTCGTCTGCTTCTTACTTTACAGTTGCGGGGATCACAGCAGGGGATGTGTCAGCAAACGTCTCATCTGCTGCGGGCTCCAATGTTGTGTGAATGTCCTATAGTAGGAGTCCCAGAGCACACGGCTCCAAGCGGCGTGCTGCTTCTTGCGTGGCGCCCGGCGATGACGTCACAAATCGCCCATCAGCTTCCGGCAACCTTCTCCTGGAACGCACAGCGTGCGTGTCAAGTTAGAAGTTCCCAGCCGAACGGAGTGTGCAGCGCACATGCGTCAAATAAATCAGCTTACTGACAGTGTCCAGAGACGCTACAAAATACTTTGGGGAAACGAGCAAAGACACCCTTCTTTCCAACGCGTTTCGTAACACTAGGTTACTTCTTCAGGGAGTGTATGCATAATGATGGAGGTTGTGCATATATATACCAAACTTCCTCCAATCAGAGCTGCGGTGTCTAATTGCTGTATCATTAATTACATGTGTAGCTAATTGCTTGCGATTACAAACACAGAATGCTGTGTCTCACGAAGCTTAAAAATACAATCATTTCAATATAAAATATATAACATTGCATATCTAGGTCAAATACACAAAAAATATACATATAACATATAAAATCGGCGCATGAAGAATGAATCTTCTGAAAGAGAAGAGCCAAAGTTAGAGGCACAGAATTACAATCATTCAAAATTCAGGGACAAATGAGAGCAATGGTAATAGAAAGAGACTGTGGTCTAATATAGAGACCAAATATCAATGTCCTCATTTAACCCCTAAGGGCTCAATGAGTTCATTTGATATATCCAAAAAGTCTCTTGTTGTGAGAGATTTTTTATCCTATCACCTCCTCTTCTTTCATTGGGAACTACTTTGATACCTTTAAATTTTAGAGTGGAAGGGTCTTTGTTATGGTGTAGTGCAAAATGACGGGAGAGACTATGTTTCTCATAGCCTACTTTTATGTTCCTAATGTGTTCCTGTATCCTAGTTTTTAGGCATCTTTTTGTGCGGCCTATATACTGCAGGCCGCATGCACAGTTAATCATATAGACCACATATGTGGAATTACAGTTGATAAATGAATCAATCATAAAAATCTCACCAGTTGTGAATGACTTAAAAGTTTTTCTCTCTGGGTGAATGTATTTACAGTACATGTGGAGCACTTCCCACACTGAAAGTTCCCTATTGGCTTATCTCCAAGCCAAGTAGATGGTTTAACAGGATTGGAACCCACATCACTAGGGGCTAGTGTATTTTTCAGGTTTTTAGCCCTTCTGTATATGAATTTGGGAGCGTCTGTAATTCGGTCACCCAGGACTGGATCAGTACATAAAATTGCCCAGTGACGCTGTATAATCCTTTCAATTTTCTTGTTCATAGAATTATAGGTCGTAATAAAAGGCACCTCAATCAATTTACTTTGGTCATTAATTTCAACATCCTTAGTTTTTGGGATTAACATTGATTGCCTATCCATACAACGGACTGTATTAAGATCTTTTGTCAGACTAGCACGTGAGTAACCTCTCTCCAGGAACTTGTCAAAAAGTAATTTAGACTGTGTCTCAAAGTCTTGTTCTCCACTGCAATTTCGTTTAATACGAATAAATTGGCCCTTGAGGATGTTCGTAATCCACGATTTTTTGTGGTTACTGCTTGCCATAAATAGATTATTAGCATCAATTTCTTTGAAAAAGTCTTTGGTAGAGACAGTCCCGTTGTCCAATGCAGTTAGTTGCAGGTCTAAGAAATTGATACTGAGTGGATCAGACACAAGTGTAAAAGTCAAGTTCCTATCATTGGTATTTAAATAAGAGAGGAAGGAACAGATTGATGAGTCATCCCCCTCCCATACGCATAGGATATTGTCGATATAGCGACGCCAGATGATTACTTGTTTATTAAAGGGATTGTTATTCCAAATCTTCTGTTCCTCCCACTGACCCATATACAGGTTTGCGAAACTGGGTGCAAATCTCGTGCCCATTGCAGTTCCGCAAACCTGTAGAAAAAACTCTGTTAGGAATAAAAAATAATTATGGGTCAGTATGAAATCAATTGATTTCAAAATAAACTCAGTATTTAAATGGTGCAGTGTAGTGTCTGACTTTAAATAGAATTGGATAGCTTGCAGGCCTTTGTCATGTGGAATGTGGGTATACAATGCCTGAACATCACATGTTATCCATTTGTATGTGTTCTTCCATTCAAAATCCTGGAAGGTAAGGAGAACAGAAGATGTGTCCTTTAAGTAGGAAGGCAATTGGTTGACATAAGTCTGTAAAAAGAAGTCCACATACTGCGAAAGATTCGCAGTAAGGGAATCTATACCCGATATAATGGGGCGACCAGGTGAGTTTGACGTGGACTTATGGACCTTGGGCAAATGATAAAAAATGGGTACTTTCGGGGAATCTTTAAATAAAAAATCAAACTCAGCTTTTGTTAAAACAGTATTGTTTAAGGCTTCATCCAACAATTTCCTTAGGAGAATAATGTAATCATTAGTGGGGTCTTTGTCAAGTACCTTGTAAAAGGATGAATCATAAAGTAGGCGGTGGGCCTCCTTTTCGTAATCATTACGATTCAGGTGGACAACTCCACCCCCTTTATCAGCCTGTCAAATTATTAGATCTTTATTGTTTTTTAAACATTTCACAGTTAAGTTCTCTTGAAAGTTTAAATTATGTCTAAGATCCCCTGGTTTAAAATCCTTTACCAGTCTTGAGAAGTCATTATGCACCATATTGAAAAAGGTATCAATATGATGCCCTTTCGATTGTGCAGGATAAAATTTAGACCTAGTTTTAAAAGAGGAGTGTCTGCAAATCAGACCATCATTGTTTGAATCGATTGATTCAGGTATACAGTCATTTGTATTCGTCACCTGTGGGATTTCATTTTCTTTTTTAATGAAGTGCCGTTTAAGGGTCATATTTCTCACAAATTTATGTAAGTCTGTGTAAAGTTGGAATCTGTTTGGACCACTAGACCTTGCAAAATTAAGACCCTTATTCAGCACAGTTTTTTGATCTTTTGTCAAGATTACTGTGGATAAATTAAAGATGCCCTTATCTAGGGAGATCCCTGATCTGCACTTGAATCCCTTCTCTTTGACTCTGGTTCCTGCTCTCGTTCCTCGTCTGGTAGTGATCTTTTTATTTTGGATCTCCTCGCAGGACTGCTTAATTGTTCCTGTTTCTTCTCTTTCTTTTTCTCTTTCACTGGGGAGAATCTGCTTCTCAGTAATTCTAAAAAACGGGAGCCTGAGGGGGACCCACTGTTGGATTGTTTAGATGTCTCTTTATGTTTGTATTCATCTTTCTTAGGGTCTCTTTTTCTAGGGGATGGAGTGGGATTTGGTTCTCTAAATTTCTCAGAATTACTAGGTCTAGTATATGTATTTTGGTTGACATGATAATTATTATCATCTCTTCTATCCCTTAATCTGTTTTGGTGATAATTCTGTTTTCTATAGTTAGACCAACCACGATGTCTGGGGGGGCCTCTCCTGCCGGAGCCTCTATTACCATATGTATGTTGGTCCTTCCTGGCACCGTGATTGGGGATATACACTTTATCTACCACTCTACCCCTTTCTCCCTTTGTGGCCCAGTCCCTTTCTCTCCCATTGTCATAATAGGCTTTGTCTCTCATGAATTTCTCATGTTTATTTTTAATTATCTCATCTCCTGTGCTCTCTATTTTGGCTAACAGTTCTACTTCAATTTTTGAACAATCTTTATCAATTACTATTGGTTCTAGAGTTTTAATCTCTTTGAGTATCTCTTTCTCAATGAGTGAAATGGACTTGGTGCGTTCAAAAATAATTAAACGCATCAAATCCATGGAACACTCATCCAGAATGCGATTCCATTCTTTCATGAAATGCTCATTTTCTTTCCCAAATGTGGGCGGTTTCTGGACACGTAATTGAGTTTTATACTCCATTACACTATGTGCGTTGTGCGCCTTGTTTTTCTGTTTTTTACATTTTTTTATATACCTGCTTCTTTATTTATATTTTTATAACGTTTTTATAATGTTCACTTAAACATTTTTTATATACCTATGCATCAGCATTTTTTAAATTCTGCATTAAAGTTTTCTATATTGATTGATTGTATCTTATTTTACATTTTTTGGACCTCTGCATATGTAAGATGTAGAGGGATTAATTACATGTCTCTTTCTACCCCATGTGTATTCACTCAGTGTAACCGAAACCCAATTAAATATAGTTAACCATTCACCAATGGGAACTGAATTAGGGGTATATATGTATCCCATATTCATCACAATGTCACTCCTGATGAAACTGAAGAGGTGAAACGCGTAGAGGGACGTCTGTATTATTGGCCGGAACCCCTGGAAGCCGATGACATCACTTCCGGTGCAGTTGGAACGCAAACCAGTGACACGCACGCCACGGAAGGAGGGGAATCAGATGCACCATCTATCCGGCTGCTGAGATCCACTGCGTGTGATCGAAATGCTTTTAAACTTTTGAAATCATGTGAGTGTAATACCTTTCACTTACCTTTTATAAATTCTTGGTATACAGTCTGCGCTATGTCCAGTCTTCTTCTTTAAGGTCTCTTGGATTCTATATGGGGCTGAGATTGATTTCCTGACTACAGTGTGATATCCATACTTTGGGGAAAGATACCTTTACGTGCCTTTAACCTTCTCACACTTGTGAGTACATCTACAATAGATCAGCTAATTTATTTATAGTTTGCCACAGCAATATTGTACTATCTACATAATTTTGTTTTCACATATCCCTGCGCTTCCTGGAAATTCATCCCTACTGCCCTTCACCTTACCTTCTTATTTCAACATTTTCCCTCGAGAGGGTAAGCTCTCATGAGCCGGGGCCTCATTACCTCTTTGTATCTGTTTGTGCATGTTTGTCCTCACCTGTATGTAATTGTTTATGTTTTTGTAATATACATAACTCTGTACCCCATTGTACTGTGCTATGGAATATGTTGGCGCTTCACAAATAAACAATAAAAATAATAATAATACATTTAAAGGGTAGCTTAAACAAGATCTGAAGAAAATATTTTATGTGGCTCTGTGGTTATCATAAGAGAAAGAATTATTATACATTATTTGGGCAGAAAATTAATTTAAATGTATAGTTATGGTAACTCCAGTTATATATATTGTCCTTCGTGTAATCAGGTTTTATATACAAGAATTACCTCAAAATGTGAATGAATAGTCTGGCCCTGACACATTGAAAGAAAGTCTTTGGGAATATGGTTATGGATTTTTTTTGTAAGTTTTTTTTTCTCTTTAATATATATGATGCTGTATTTGCCCTAGTTTTGTACCATGAAAATTTAGATAAATGACCTTGGAAAATCTAGCGGGTTTGTTACTAAGGCAAGTCCTACCGTTAATTGATGAGCTATAACATGAAATATGGAAGAAACACAAGTGTTATTATTGCAAGGGAATAAAACAAATGTTAATAAAGTAAAAAATATATGTATATATTCCACTACTTATCATTAGTTTCACTGGGAGCAGGAATATGAAAAATAAATGAAAAAAACCATTCCGGACTAAATATTTGCAGAAAAGTCTGCAGCTGCAAAATCAGGGAAAACTAGTAGTAAAAACTGCACCTGATTTACACATTGCTTTATGTACAGATATGGAAAGCCTAAACCGAAAGATTAAAGCTGCAGGGTTCCATTCAGAAGAATGGACCCTCACAGCTCAATCGCAGCAGTACTGGTCCCGGTGGTGCAGACTTTTGCTTGTTTGTCTGTGGCGTCGAGGACAGTACGTTATTCTGTAGGTCTTTTTTTCAATTCTGGTGTTTTCTCTGTTGTAACATGGTAAGCGATGTGTGCAGAGGTACATTCATTTATTTATTTATAAAATGTTTTACCAGAATGTAATACATTGAGAATTACCTCTCATTTTCCTGTATGTCCTGGGCATAGAGTTAAGATGACAAATAATACATGGTTACAAATACAGTTACATAAGTGAACAGGGTATACATTATATACAAGACATTGCATGCACAGTTAGAGATTATATATATTATAGGCGTATGTAACAGTTTGAAGTCAAATTGAAGTATTTGTTAAGATCGGAGAGGCTAGGGCTGTGTGCAAATAAGATTGTGTCATCTGCATTCATGTGTATTGAAGCTCCTTTACAAGCTGTAGGAAGATCATTGATGAACACTGAGAAGAGTAGGGGCCCCAGAACATAGCCTTGAGGGACACCACAGGTGATATCATAGGGGCTGGAGTTAGAGCCTGAGATAGACACATGTTGGGATCTACCTGATAAGTAGGAATGAAACCAGTTTAAAGCATTCTTCCCTATTTCAGAGCACAGGAGTTTGTTAAGCAAGATAACATGATCAACAGTATAAAAAGCCTTTGCAAAATCTAGGAATATTGCACCAGTGAGTTGTCCCAGTTCCATTTAATGGAAACCAATTAGGGTGAAATTAAAACCTGGCTTTAATGAGCCTGTTCCTTTAACAAGGAGGCAACACATACAAAAAGAAACAAAATAAAAAAATCAACACCCCCTGATCCCTGTGTAAGGGCTAACTTACTTCCCCAGTCCCTCTCTGCAAGACTGGGAGGAAAAGCCCAATACCAGTCTACCACCCTAAAATCTCAAGCGGTACCTTAAGCAGGTGGCCCTTAAGGTCAGTGGTGTCTGGGTGTCTTGATCTCAGCACAGCCTTTGTGCTCAAGACATTGTCTCTCTCCTAGGTCAGTACCGTTGTGTGCTAAGAAATCTCTCTACCAGTTTCCCACAGGAGGCTTTTCAAGAGCTCTGATTAACCAGGTAGAGACTGATTAATTGCCTTGCTGCAATTAACCAGCTCCCTGCTGGATTCCTCAGAGTATTTAGAGACAGTTTAAACAGGGATAAGTCCCTGCTACATACATCCCCTGTTTGTGGGAAGCTCGGGCTAACGGCTAAAGCCCATCCTTCCACTATCACTCGAGATATCTCTGCGCCTCGAATGAGAGTGGATGGAGGAAGATAACCTCAGTCCCGCTGGGATTGGAGCCCTTTCTCCTGTTTAGAAGTGTCTCCTTAAGAAGGTGCTTGAGCTTGAGTAGGATATTTTCCAAGCACAGTCTTTCTTCTGACCGCTTGGTCACGAGTTTTCCCCTGCGTCGGGCGATTTTTTCTTCCCTGAGTTTAGTTCAGTACTGGATACTGTCGTGCTCCATAAATCAGATGTGACCATAATCATGTCAGGACTCGCGCGCCCCCGTGCGGGTCCCGTACGCCCGCACTTACCTCTGTCCCGTCCCGACACCTGCTGGCAACTTTCCGCGCTGTCATCCTCCATCACGCGCTTCGCCCCGCACGCGCAGCGTCAGTCCCCGCTAACACGCTGTGCAGGCACAGACCCCGCATCGCGGGATTGGAAGGCAGAAGCGAGACACGCACGCGCAACGCCCCTGAGCGACGAGTCAAGAGGAACTCATTAGTTCCAGGACTGCCAGCTGTCTCTTCCCTTCCAGGCTATCCCTGTTCTCTGCGAGGGTTATGCCTCCGCTCCACCCCCTGGGGTGATTGGTCAATCTTGGTCATCTTGCTGGAGAGACCTGGTCTTGCTGGTTGGTGCTTGGGTAACGATATCCCTTGAAATGTTGGTTTATTTTGCTTTGATGTACGCAGATTACTTACCTTGTATCATGTTCATCCAATAATATTTTATTTAATGCACTATGAGCGTTGTGCGCTGTTTTTTGTGTTTTTTCTGTTCTAGTTCAGAGGGTGTGTGAGCCACCCCTGCTTCCACAGCTGCAGACGCTCTTTATGATTAGGATCACGTAATTTGATCATTTACACCCACTGTTTTTTCACTATCTCACTTGGGTTTGTGTGAACAATAATTAGGTTGTTTCTTTAGTAGCGCACTATCACCCTTTTTCTGTTTTCACTTCTCGTGATTGGTCAATGCCTGCTACTTATGCTCAGCTGTGCCACTGGCACTTCGGCTGAGCATAGACTCACGTTACCTTGTGTTTGCCTCTGCCTTACGTACTGTGACGACTCAGGAGATTCCTTCCTCTCCTTGTCCCTCTCTCCCATCTCCTGTCACTCTTCCTATTCCTTCTCACTCCTCTCCTTCACCTTCTACCTCTCTCCCCTTACCACAGCGTGTCCCCCGCAGGTCCCGCATACCCACGCGCTCCCTTAACCCTCGCCTTGATCCTCCCCGCTCCATCTCCCCCGCGGTAGCTCCGTTACCTTCTCCCGTGGTGTCATCCGTCCCGTTGCCTCCTCCTCGCGTGGTGCCTGCGGCGCGGCGTTCCGCGCACCTGGTGACGCGTCTGGTACGTGCGTCCCCTCAGCCCATGGAGGATGCGCGTGCATGCTCCTCCCTGCCCTTGCTTGCCATCGCGCGGACACAGGCCTCACGTGCGTTCCCCTCCTCTTGGCTCTGTCCTCCTCCTGCGGTCTTCCCCTGCTCCGTGCGCGTGCATCCCCAGCTTACAGGGGGCGTGCGCACAGACACTTCTTATCTGCTTTCCCCTGTCTCTGCCTCCCAAGCCGTACAGGCCATTTCCCAGACTGCCCCTTCTGTCTCCTCCTCTTCTTCCCCTGACCTATCTCCAGCTTCTCTCGCTTCTCTCTCTACTCCTCCCCTCTCTGTCATTGGTGCACCTTCCTTTATAATCCCTGTCTGTCCACCTCTTCCTCGCTCTGCATAGTTCCTGTTTCCCTGTGTGTACCTGACCTATGCTGTGCTCTATCTGTGCTCCTGCTATTACCTGCTCCTGTGTTACTTTGGATTCCCCTGGCTTTGACCCCTGCTGATCCTGGACTACTCTGCTCTCTGGTACCCCTTGAACTCTGCTACACGTACGACTTTGCTAACCTCTGGCTTCCACGGACCTGGCTTGCCTCCCTGACGACTCTACCCTCTGGATCCCTGGACATTGGCTAATGGATACGACTATTCTCACGGACACTCCCCAAGCGTTGCAAGTATACTCTAACAACTCTTCCAACAGGCACAGCAACGCTATACCACACTCCGGGCTTGCTCCCACTGCTGTGGGTGTGTGATATCATACCGTTCCCACCTCAGTAATGGGGTCTAGCTTGGTCTGCGGGCATACAGGCGTGACACTTACCTTGTTGCCTTGTTCTAGTTCTGCTTACCCATATACCGACTACGCCTGCCTTTGGAACCCTCACTCCCTGGAACCGCGACCTTGGCTTGAACTTTGATGATCCGTATCTCTCCTGCCCTGATCCCTGGCTCTGGACTTCGACCATCCACTCTTCTTGAGTTCTGACCTTGACATTAGTACCTCACACGCTCTGGACCTCCCCCGCATCGGACCCGGCAAGTATACGTTTATTCTGATTTCTCCTGTCCCAGACTCGGCCAGCAAATGTATTCTACATTCCGGGCGGGGTCACCGTGTCTGTGGCTTGTGGCTATCTATCCCCATCTCAGCACAGGGGTCTCGTCTAGTATGTAGTGAGCACAGCGTAACAAATCACTTGTATTAATAAATCCAATAAACCTCAGGATGCTTGTATAATGTCGATTTCTCATAAGACAATTAATAAAATTGATGGGACTCTGTGCCTAGTGGTATCCATTTAATAACCACAAATAATGGCACATTTGTGTAACCCAAATAGTAATGAATATAAGCAGCAGCTGTTGTATGTAACAGGAGTAATTACATGGCACTATGGCACATTACCTGTATCCTTTGCAGGAAAACTTCCACTGCCAAGGCATCCACGGCATGCAGTCTGTGAGTGAAGAGAATCCAGTATAGTAGTGCAGCAACCAGAGCACAGCCAGTGACTTGTAAGCAAAATAACCCCAAGCAGACACCCGCATAAGTAGATCAGCTATTTTTTTTAGACTTCCCAAAAGCAGGAGCTACATGAACACATAAATAGCTGATCTACTTATGCTGGAGTCCGCCTGCAGTTATTTTGCTTACAAGTCACTGGCGGTGCTCTGGTTGCTGCACTTCCCTGAGTTTAGGGTGATCACCTGCATCGGGTTCTGTAAACATAATCACGGGTGGTTCAAGCTGGGCGGAGTTTTTATCCATACCGATTGACTCCCATGGCATCTCAGTTTGATAGTTACCTAATGTTGTACTTGTAGAGGTGTGAACACCAAAACAGTTCTGCCCCAATCTAGCCAAAGACTGAATCTTTCTAGCGGCTATTTTCATTGCGAGGATTCTGGCTTGGGCCATGGGTCCACAGTAGCCTGACTTTATTGGTATTTCACTTCTCAGTCGTAATTCGGTTCTTTCTTAAATTGCATGGAAAGCCGATCATAGTACTGGGATGGCATTGCGTGTGCGCTCATAGCAACGCACAGCTTGCTTGGTTGTGATGTAGGACCTGCATCTGGATTGGATCACACCAGCTGCTTCCTTCATTTTTTTTGTAGCATCTCTGCTCCAGACACTTGCTAACATTTGACTGGAGTAAAATAACATATTGCTTCAAATATTCATAGTTCTCTCACTATCGTCACATTCTCCATATGGATTGGAGAAGGCAGGCTGCTTTAGTCTGGCGATTTAGCTAATGAGTTTTCAGTCCTCTATAGGCAGCATGTATGGTGAGCGCTGCAGAGCGTTTGTGCAGATACCTTTCTCTCTCCAACCTTGCTTGGACAAGTTCTTTGTAGTATTTCTGAATTACTCTGCTGCTTTTCTCCTTTTTCAACAAGTTTAGCTCTTACTTCAGTTTCTTGACCTTCTCGTGCTCCCTCTCATACTGAGCCACCTGGCCTCTAAGCTCGGCCTCCAGTGATGCTCAGGGTAGCTTTCAGTACCTCATGCTGCTCTGCAAGGTTCTCAGACATTCCTGCAGCACTTGTATTTCTTTATCAGCCTACAGATTTTCTTCCTACAGAGTTTGCTGCCTCTCTTCGGCATTCTGTAGATACGTATGCAGATCTTGCAGCTGGCCCCACAGTCTGCGCTCCACTTGTGTGGGTTGCTCCAATGCTTCTAACTTTTCATCTTCCAATAGTTTCTTTCTTTTTTCTAGCTTGGCAGCTTTTAATTCTTTTCATTGACGTGGTAAGTCAAATCAGAATTTTCATCTTTCCGCCTTGTACTGTATTTTCTCTTTTTACAGTCTCTATAAAATTGAGGGCCTCTTCATTGTCCTGCTTCAATTTACGTACTTCTGAGTTGAGACTACCGATCTCCTGGCATGAGACTTCTATCTCTAGGTTGTGGGTGTGAAGCTCCTTCTGAGAGACTTTAAGATCCACATTAAAACTGTAGACAGCTTTATGAGAGATATCCAGCTCCTCAGCAACACTGTGAAGTTCCTTTTGAGAGACTTCCAGCTCTGTGCGGCAACTGCTGATCTCTTGGTGTGAGGCATTCAGTTCTATTTGGAGACTGTGAACCTCATTCTAAAAGACTTCCAACTCTTTATGGCAATTTCGAACCTCTTGCTGAGAGAGACTAATCTCTTTCAGTGCCTCCTCATACTTCTGTTTTATCTTAGCAATCATTCTGTCAGAGTAGCTCTGCTTTTCCACCATGGTGGCATTAGTAGCATTCACAGTATCTAGATCAGTCTTTAGATTCTCCAATTTGGTCCTGGCCAAAGAGTAAATTGCGAGCACAGTTTTCTGTAGCTCAGCAATATTTTTCTGTAGCTCAGCATAATCGTCTATCTTCAGTTTCAATTGTTCATGGAGTACATCACAGGCATGCCTGGCAGTTTGCAGGGTATCTTCATTGCTGGTCAAGGAATCGTCACGTATTGGTTCCGGCTCCGCTTCCCTGATATAATTTGAGGGTTTCTCAATGTTTGCACCAGACAGACACTTCTTTGGGGTACACAACTTCTGCCTTGGGCCCTCTGGATATTCTGTCATCCGCGGGACGAATCCTCAATTTTCTCTAGGCTGCTGGGCTTCTCACCCCGCCTTTTTCTCCACGGGATCTGCGGACGTGTCTGTTCTTTCCACGGTAAGTGAAGAACCGCCTTTATTTTTATTTTTCCGTGTTTTTGCTTTGGACGACTCCGTCCCATTAGGGATTCTGGGGTCTCCTTCTTTATTTGAAACTTCAGCAGTTTCACTGTATCCACCATGCTTTCCTTGCCATTGCGTTAGGTGGCATAAATATTCAGTGATCTGCTGCTCTCACTCTTGCTCCTGCTGATCACATTTGTCATCATTGAGACCGGTATTTTTTGTGCATACCGAGTTCAGACACCTCCATCATCCTAGGGGTGTTTTATGGGTGCGCCTCGGTTCGTGACCCACATACGAGATATCTTCATCCTCATCCTTGTAAGACCGGATGGGCCACTCTTCTATGGGTTCGGGTTCATTACATCTTGTCCTCCATTTTGGCGGTATCAGGTGCGGAATTACAATACCTGGCGCATACAAAACAGTGATTACAATACAGTATAATAACAAGGAGGTAAAACAAACCTGGGATTCTTATGCACTGAAAAAATATTTAGAATGCAAAAGAATCCCTCGAGGATTGCGTGTTTTAAAAGTCCCAACTATAGATCAAGATAATGAAAGTTTTATGGAGGAATGGAATTTTATTCTAGACCTATGCTCAGTTAGTCTCACCCAATTGGTAATCAAACAAAGGGCTAGCACTTTGGATATCATTGATGGTGAGATTAACAAAATTAAGGAAAATTTAGAACCTTTTATGGAATTAAAGGAATATAAAGAGCTAGAAGAAAAAGTCATTTTAAGAGTGGAAAAATTAGATAGAGAAACAAAACTGAGTAAACAAGTTAAATTTGCACGTGATAAAAAAGATTATGAGGAGAATAAACAGCGGAATTGGAAAAAAGACCAGGTCCCTGTAATTAAAGAAGTAACTGAAAATGAGGCTAATATAGAAGGCCCTACAGAAAAACCCAGTAAAATGTCACAGAAAAACACCGATCAAACAGTGCAGAAAACTAAAGTGACAAAGCCACAGGGTCAAAATAAGAAAGGCGATAATAGAATAGAAAATAAAAAAGACTTTAGGAATCCAGGAAATCCCAAAGTAAAACATGGTCCTCCTAAACAAGTAGAAAATGAGGAAAGTCAGACCTTTAGGAACTATAGAGAAAGATCACCCATATGGAGACCAGAGGAACGAGAGGAAAGAATGGAGAGGGGTGGGGAATATAATAAAAGGTTTACACCTCCTTTTTTAGAACAGCGGAGGGGACGAAAACCTTTCCACGAAAACAAGAGAGAATACGGAAGGGAATGGCATGAACCCAGACAGGCAGAGAGAAAGAGGTCAAGAACAGGCGTCTCAGAGGAAAGAGAGGAGGAACAAGAAAAAAGAAAAAGATCCAATGTAGACAGAGACTGGTAAAAAAACAAAATGTATTTAACATCAGTAAGCATCAACTTACAGAAGTAGAAAGCAAGGTATTAGAAAAAGGACTGAGTTTTGCTCAAGTCCAAGGGCCTAACATGTTCAATATATATATTGATGTGCATAAGTATGTAAGGAAGTTAACCCTTAAAAAATACTTCATTAAGGATGCCGTTTCTAGAACTGAGTGTATGAATAACATACCTGCAGCTACAAGAAAACCTCCTCTCACCACACTAAAAAATCCCTCCACCTTCTATCCAAAAGCATGTAGGGGTAACCACATAGAGACATTTGCGGATATGGTGATAGGGGACTTGGAGACTTTAAGTCAGGATTTCAAGTGTAAGAAACAAAATCTGACGTTAAGTGAAAAAGAAGCAGTCAAATCACTAGCTAAAAATAACAACATAGTGATAAAGCCTGCTGACAAAGGGGGTGGGATAGTAATCATGGATAGGGAATACTATCAGGAAGAGGCCCAGAGAATACTGGCTGACAGGGACACCTATGCCATATTGGAGGGTAATCCCACCATGGAGTATGCAAATACGCTATCAAAATGGTTAGAAAAAGGTCATGAAGAAGAAATTATCTGTAAAAGAGAGTTAGAATTTCTGACCGGGAAACAACCTAAACTCTCTCTCTTCTATTTCATCCCCAAGTTACATAAAAATCCCCTGAGACCCCCGGGAAGACCCATAATTTCGGGAATCGGGTCCCTGACGTCGAACTTATCACAATTTGTAGATCATTTATTGCAGGATTATGAGGTTAAAATACCATCCCACCTCAAGGATACATCGCATGTGCTGCAGATCATTCAGGATCTCATTTGGGATGAAGGCCTGATTTGGGTCACATGCGATGTAGTGTCCCTCTACACTGTCATAGACCACTCTAGGGGTTTGGAAGCTGTTGAGTGGGCCTTAAATACGGGAGGCACTATGGAAGCCTCTGTCAAAATTTTCGTTTTAGAGGCTATAAGATATATCCTTACTCACAACTATTTTTCACATGAGGGCAGATACTACCTCCAGACGTGCGGCACTGCGATGGGTACCAGGTTTGCACCTAGTTATGCGAACATTTTTATGGGGATGTGGGAAGAAAACTTTATTTGGAACCACAACCCATATGGTGCAAACCTGGTGCTCTGGAAGCGCTACATCGATGATGTGCTGTGCGTCTGGAGGGGCACTATCGATGAACTAGAGGCCTTCAAGATTCATCTAAACAATAATGATTATAACATCAAATTCACC
Source organism: Ascaphus truei (assembly GCF_040206685.1). Classification (NCBI taxonomy): domain Eukaryota; kingdom Metazoa; phylum Chordata; class Amphibia; order Anura; family Ascaphidae; genus Ascaphus; species Ascaphus truei. The sequence goes on from NC_134483.1 coordinate 242,409,010, forward strand.
TTCAATTATAGCAATCAGTCTATAGATTTCCTAGATCTCACCCTGTACACAGTCAAGAACAAGGTACACACTAAAACATTTTTTAAGGAAGTAAATGCTAACTCATATGTATTGGCATCTAGCCACCACCACTCAAAATGGATCAGAAATATTCTGAGGGGGCAAGCTTTGAGAATTAGGAAAAACTGCTCGCAACAAGAGGTATATGAAGAGCAGATTAAGGAAATGGGTGAAAAATTTAGGGACAGAAAATACAATCAGGTACTGGTGCAAAATGCGATAAAAAATGCAAATGACACAGATAGAACTGCCTTGATTAGATCTAAGAAAAAGAATCCAGTGAACACTGATAAAGTGTTCATCCCATTTATCACACATTACAATGGGATGTCTCAAGGCATTGTAAAAGTGTTAAATAAACATTGGGGGATTCTACAAAGGGATCCTGTCCTTAAGTCCATTTTACCACGTAAACCACAAATTGTATACAAAAAATCCCAGAATTTAAAATCACAACTAGCTCCAAGCTGCCCAAAAAAGAACCAGGGATCGGATCCTACTATGTGGCTGGGAGACCTCAAGGGTTACTACTTGTAAAAAATGTATAGGCTGTAGTTTTGGACATAAATGTAAAGGATTTACATCCAAAGTGACTGGGAAAAGTTATGTCATTCAAAGTCTCATTACTTGCAAAACAAGCTTTTGTGTGTATCTTTTAGAGTGCCCCTGTGGCCTACAATATGTGGGGAGGACGGGAAGACCCCTTAAGAAAAGGTTCGCGGAACATGTGTACAACATTAAAAAAGGTTTGGAGACACATAGTGTTTCAAATCATTTTAAGATACACCATAACATGTTACCAGAGGGTCTTACATGCATAGGGATAGATAGCCCAAAAGTGGGAATCAGAGGGGGAGATAGATTACAGAAGGTATCTCAGCAAGAGAGCTTCTGGATCTACACTCTAAAGACGCTCTCCCCAAAAGGTCTAAATATAGATTTTGATCTAGCTTCTTTCCTATGAGGGCCCCCAGACTCAATCATATGCTGTAGAGGTCAGATTATTCAAATAGTGGTTTCATTCCTCACTGGAGCTACTTGTTTACCTTCTAAGATTTAGATTTTATAATCATGTGATATAGTATATCTGTTCCTCCTTTATAACAATTTTTATACATTTATTTGTATTAGTTATCATTATAATATTCATTATTAATCATCAGAATGTATATGAGTAATGAAGATACTGTAATTGAACATTGTTGGCAATGTATTTCACCACGGTGGTTTTCAACCCCACTGCAACTAAATCAGCAGTGAATACATCTGTGGTGCTTTTAATTGTTTAAGTGTCTAAGTAAGTTCCGACCCGCAATGAGTTAAGAACGAGCTATTTAAGTACAAGGGATTGCATAGGCTCCACACCCCCTGACGAAGTGACGTTCCCCGTCACGAAACGCGTAGGGAGGAGCCTAAACGAACGTCAATCAGGACTCTCATCCACTCTCCGGTCAGTTCACTGAATAGTGACGTCAGCACGCTCAAGTCTGGATAGCACGAGACACACGCGACCAAAAGCAGGAGCTGACAGAGACTGGGGTGTGCTGTGGGACAGCCGGGTCGGGCGTTTTAATTGTTTTTAAACTCACGGAATCTGTGAGTATATTTCTGCAGCTAGTTAGGATGCGTCATTAAAGCTTTTTATACTATTGCGCAATCCTCTGATTTTTTGTATACCCCTATGCTGGAGGTACATACAGGAGAGCAGCACAGAAGGAGAAAGCACTTTCCAGAGACGGAGTTCCTTCAAGGATCCAGGAGAGACAGGAACATCACGTGGGGTTCGGGTTAACCTGTGAACGTCTGGATCAGAAGAAACAAGGATACAGATTCTCTCAACTGCATGAGACCCACTCTATATCTAGTAAGTGGGCATTTCACTTAGAGGCATATAAGGGAGAACTTCATTTGCTGTCAAGTCAATACTGCGCAATGTGGTGTCTCTGTTTTTTGTCTCACACAATAGGAATATAACTTGGTGCATGAGAGTGACTTTATTCTACCCAAGTCAAGGACAGAGTCCATTTCACTTATAGACATTGGAAAAGGACTTCACTTCACTGTCACATATCCTTTACTTTATAATTATTCATTGTTATTATACTGTATTGTAATCACTGTTTTGTAT